>NC_064307.1:58169013-58279095 GCF_023373825.1 Bactrocera dorsalis
TACTCCATATTTTGCATTTTTTTCTTTGACGAATATGTGGTTCTCATACCAGTAATTTTGTTGTCAAAGATACAGTCCGTTTTGAAAGGCCAATCGATTAAATGATGGAAATCTTTAAGTTTAACCGTGGGGGAAATCCCTATTACGATTGTGGAGTAGCTAACCTTTGTTCAACATACCATTGCAACCACTTTAAATACTACCGTACATCGTTAACTACAACTAGCAATCAGCTAGATTAGTTCTGACCCTTTAGAGTGAGAAAGAGAATGAGGAAGGATATCGAAGACAGGAATTTCTAAGTTATTATACGATGGTATGCAGTAAGTTGTACAACATACATATCTTAAACTTAACTTTAGGACAAGAAGAGATGATAGCTACAAACAATGGTTTGGTGCTTAACTTCACGATGAACAAATCAATTTCAGATCTTGATTTCAGTTTCATTAAAAATATATTGAATTAATCACTTATAAATTAAAAAAACTTCTGCTTACTCTTTTATTTTTGGACAATCGGTGGTAGCTCTTAAATAATTCAAAACATACGATATACATATGTATGTGACCTGGTCTACGAAAAGGGAGCTAACGTGCGAAAAATTTTTTTTTTGTTAAAAAAATGTTAAAAATAAACAACTCAACTCAACATCCGAATCAACTAAAAAGTGAAAAATTGATTTTTTGACACTTAAGCCCCCTTTTCGTAGACCAGGTCACATATAATATTTACATATATCAAAGCAAGCCATTAGTTATCTGAATATTGCATCCCAAAGGAGTTCTTCCTTCTAAATCGGATGAAAAAAGTTAACAATAATTTATTTATGTCGATTTGTAGTTGCTGCAAGACATCGTTCCTGTGCTTATCACACCAGCTGAATAATTTATTAAATACTTATGAACAAAATATTCCCAACCACACACGTCGCCGAAAATAATTCTTATTAGTGCGGACAAGATGTACCGAGCATACTCAAATTTCACATTTCAGTGCGACCCTTTTTACGTGGATCCAACGACTGACAACTCGCCTACATACACATACACACATATGTACATATACAGAACGTTATAGCACCCACATTTGTGACAAATGTTCGAAACGAAGAAAGGTAACTTAGACTTATGCGGATACATGTGGAAGAAGCGAAGATTCAAAAGTTGTATTCAAATGATATTTGGACTCTTGGAGGCAAGAGTTTAGGTAACATGAGCAATACTCATACTTATTATCAGATTATATTCTGTATACCATTTGTTTGTATGAATACCATAGCACTATAGTACTATAGTAGAAAGTAGCCGTAATCTTACACTGAACTTTTTCGAGTGATTAAGCGACAGGGTTCAGGGTTTTTATTTTTCATTATCAACGAAATTGCATCTCTTTTCATAAATACGTATATTTTTTTTTAAATGATAAGCCACAGGAAATATTGTATGCTTTAAGTTAATAACTCTTGAACGAAAATAATCATAATTCTCAATCTCTCACCGCCAACCAAGCCCACAGTGAAGCAATGGAAATCAACAAGAAATTGTTGGGACAGCTTGGAATCTGGCTCAGCTTTCATTGAGCATTTCCCAGCATTTTATCTCCCCTTTTTGTTGTTTATAATTTTTCTTCGGCAACATTTTTTGTTTTTATTTTTTTGCTTTTTGAGCCTGTCCCACAAACGCTTGCGTAGACTTAATAAGACTCAATTCTGGGAAGAAAAAATAGTAATTTCTTTGACAATAACTACGCGCTGTGATGTCCACAGGCGATAATATTGCAACAAGTCTGTGATTTCGGTGCGTTTTTATGCAATTCTTTTTCCTTAACTTTCCTTTGGGCGAATGTTGCGTTATTTTTGTTGTCGTTATTGTCAGAGTTATACAGTTATAATTTATTGGATTGCGTTTTTCTGTGTATTGCAATTTTTCTGTTTGCCTGCATTTTGGTCAGGGTTTCATTTAAGTAAAAAAGTTCGAACAGAAAGATAGAAGCGACTTCAGTTCATTATTTCTGAAATGGCGTTCTTAAAATAGTAAAGGCTGTATTCGGTGTCAAGGTGCCAGGTTTAAATCAACCAAGTATTTGTAGATATAATAAAAGAAACTTAATGAGTCCTTAGTTCTAACGTAGCGAGTAGTAGTTAAGCAGGTCGAAGAAAGGGTTTTAACTGCTGTAATATTATATTCTACACTTATTAAACGCTTTTAGCCAACTTTCAATAAATTTAAAAAAAGTTTATCATTTTAACGATACCACTTAAGGGATCTTGCTAAATTCAGCGTCTGCTCGCCCTAGGTGGAGCTGCGTCGATCCGTTTCGGTCTTGAAACTACAGATCGCTATATAAATGTGTATAAAACGCTTTACCACTCGCTTAGCGAAGGTTGGTCGTTGGATTTGGGACCCGCGCCGTAGAAAGCACTGCCAATAAAAAAGAAACAACAGCATCGCATGAAAGACTCCACTTTTAAAGACGACCACAGCAAACGTAATAAAGACCATGATTTAAGGGCCTTCCCCTGGAATGTTCGGTTGCTTAATTGGGAAGGTGCCAATGTCCAGCTGGTTGATGCTCTCGAAAAAGTAAAGGCAGACATCACCGCGGTCCAAGAAATGCGATAGACGGGACAAGGACAGAGACGAGTATGACGAGAAAGACTTAGTCGTCGAGTCCTATTATTGACTACGGTGAGTGAGCGTCTAGCCTAAATCCGGAAATGTTCCATAGTCCGACTTTGTTGAGGTTTTAATAGCAATTACCTACTTGAAGGACAATAAAACGCTACGTGAGCCGATTAATTACCTGCCATGCCCGACGATTGAAACCTAAGTATGCTCTACCCAATCCACAAAAACGGTGATCCGACAATCTGCGCTAATTACCATGGCTTAAGCCTCCTTAATATCGCATATAAGGCCTTATCGAGCGTAGTAGCTAATATGGCTGTGTAAGCTGACTTTGAGCAATACCAAAAGCTCCATCAGGATCGGGAAAGACCTCTCCGAGCCTTCCTCAATCTATTGCTGGAGAAAGTAATACAAGCTGTAGAGCTAAATACAAAGATAAAATCTTCTATAAGCGGTACAGCTTCTAGCGTACGCCGGTGATATTGACATCAATGGCCTCATCAGCTACGACGTTAGTTCTGTTTTCTCCAGAAAGCGAAGCCAATGGGTCGGGTAGTGAATTAGAACAAGACGAAATATCTCTTGTCATCAAACAAACAGTAATCGCATTCGCGACTTGGCTCGGACGTCACTGTTGACAGTCATAATTCTGAAGTCGTAGATACTTTCGCATATCTTGAACCAGCATCAACACCAATAACAACAACAGCCTTGAAATCCAATGCAGAATCCCTCTTGGAATGATAAGCTACTTTGGACTGAGTAGGCAATTAAAAAACATAATGCTTTCTTGATGGACAAAGACCAAACTTTACGAGGTATTCAGGAAAAAGGTTTTGCAGAAGATTTATGCTCCTTTGCGCATTGGCAACGGCGAGTACTGCAGTCGATGGAACGATGCGCTGTACGAGATGCACGGCGACATTGACGAAGTTCAGCGAATTAAGAGACAGCGGGGCTGCGCTGGCTGTGTTATGTCGTCCGACTAGGTGGAGAAGGACCTGGCTGCACTTGGTATCTTGCATTGCAACCGGGTGCCGGACCTATAGTACGGCAGAGGATATAGATGGGCCCCGAACCCTACCAAGGTGGTTAGTATGTCCATTCCACACTGCCAATTGGTACTGAAAATGCTTAGCATTCTCAGGGCGCTGATCAACGCATTGATTTGATCCGCTGTGCTTTTGAGCGCCGTGGAGTAAGGTTGTCGTCAGCAGGTACCCACGTAAAACACACCGGACGTTGCATTTGGTATCTCATAATCTCAGCAACCTTACTTGATGTCCAGCCTTCTGTTATCAGTAAATTCGGGATTGGTATAAATAAGGCCTTATAAGAGAATTCTTAGGAGTAATACCCGGCACTGAAGTCCTCCATCAAAGTCTTAACGTTGTATTGCTTGAAAACTAGGTTATATAAAATTAACAAGAACCGAAAGATAGTGAATATGTTCAAAAAATGTTAAAAAAAAACATACTAAATCTCCTATCTATAAGTGGAAAAACAATTCTCGAGGTCGAATATAAAAAAAAAACGGGTTTTTTTCGGGATCTTGAACGAAACAGAAAGAGGTTCATTATTTTATACGAAAATTGTAGATCACTGTTATCTGTAAAAATGTTTAAATACTTTTTGCTTAAGGCCAGATTTAATGACAGCTAAATATAAGTTATAGTTGTCTGATCTGAACAATAGTAGCTCTTTGGAAATTAATGTTTTTCTAATCCAGCAGGATCTCTGGGTAAAGAAAATTGGTATAACTCCAAAGATCTGTCTGACATTTTTGTAGACAAAAAATTTATAACAGAGGCCAAAAATAGCAAATTTGGGATATACATATGCAGAACTTCTTCGCAAACTTCCATTTCGAACCACGAATCGGTTCAAAGAAGAAAAAAGTTGAAAAGACGTTAAACTAGTCAGAGATTACGCATAAAATGCTTTTCAAGATTTAGTCGGTAATCGAAACCTGATTCCCAGCTCAGCAATAGCTGTAGCAAAGCCAAATACGCGCAACACCCCTGCCGCGGTGCGCCACAAAATTGTCACCGCAGACAGCAATTAATAACCCATGTGGTGTTTGTTGTTGTAAAGTTTATAAACACTTATGTTGTTGGGTGCGCAGCAACAATTTGTTATTGCAAAGCTATTTATTTGCTGTTACACGACACGTTCACATTTTTGACGCCTGCGACTCCTTGCGCATGCGCGTGTTCATGTGCTGTGTGTTTGTTGATGCATTTCAATAATTTCATTTGAATTTTCATTAACTGCCTGCATCTTCCTTTTTTGTGGCAATAATAAACATTTGTATGCGTACGACAGATTAATGTCCCACAGATGCCGAAGATAAGCGACGGTTGCGCATGTGCAGCGCCCATTCGACGAAAACGGGCAAGCGTTTGGTACGAAGGCAAATGAAGTATTGAACAGTGCTTAGATACGCATCTTGCTGCATCAATCTTCGTGTTGAGTGCCTATATGCACGTATGTTCGTCTGAGTCACTGTCTGTGGCTTATAAGGCAACGACAGTCGTGCAATAGATATGCCGGTTGGTAGAATCATGCATATATTTTATCGATGATCTCTCTTTCGTTTTTGTTGTGGCTCTATCTTATTTTCTTCCAAGTACTTGCACATGTGGCAGCAGGTAATTTTGAGCGTCTTGCTTCTCTTACATCCTTCTCCCGGTGCGTCTTGAGTTAATGAATGGACATTGACTTCACAGCGCGTCGCCTGAAGTTGAGCCATACTTCAAGTTGTTGCTGTTGTGCCTGCGCGCCTTTGGTTGTGTAAAATATAAATATTTACAGTGAAACAGCAGGGCGTTTTGTCGTTGCGTATTTGTACAAACAAGCGCTTGCGCACAAGCAAACACACACATACTCGTACTTATATATGTACATAAACATACAAACACTTGTACTACATCAGAAGGCTACAAAATATTTGTTCAAGGGATATTCATTTGCCACTAAGTATCGGTCGCTTGCATTGCATATTGCGCTGCCTTCAAAGTTAGCTCTGACTAACCGGAGCTACGAGAGCGGTCCAATAAGTATTTTGTCTACAAAATGAAAACTAAAATAAAAAAAAAACGATTTATTTCTCAATATAGAAATCACGGTAGACCTTCACGGCGGCGATAGTCCTTTACTCGACTGAAATTTCTGACTTTTTCGAGTTTGGATTCAAAATAAAGTCTCTTGGGATAATAAAGAAGAAGACGGTGAACGGGACAGCAGTTCTTCACCTAATTCGACCGCTTGTGTGATATAGATGTTCACCGATTGATGCTTTTCTTCAGGTAGTGGAAGCAGATTATATCTTGTGAGTCCCAAAAACCGTGGCTGTTGGGACAGTTTTTGCCTTCTTCGGAGCAAGTTCGCCACGTCATATTGGTCTCTGGTGTGTACCAGTTGATTCATATTTAACGCACGTCACGCAACAATGCAGAAATTTTCTCGGAAAGGGCTTAAACAACGTCAAATAACGTTGTGGGAATGAACAAATGCGATAGCCACAGGTTTCTAAAATCCATTAAGTCAATATGATCCACGTTTTTGAAATGGCATACACCTAAATTCGTTGTTTTTCGAAAAAAGATCGTGAACTTTTGTCAATTATTTCTCCGTGGGAGCCAGTAAACCAATTTTTAATGATCGTCGTCTAAGGAGAAAACTTGCCACTTTCCATTTTTCAAAACTCCGGTTCCGCGGGCGCTCAAAACAAAATAATTAGTGTTATTTCGCTGAAGTTTTAGGTGACGTCTTCTACGAGAATGTGTTTCAATTTTCTTTTGAGTTGTTGACGCCATCTTTCGGCGATTTTAAGTACTTATCGCGAGCTCTCGTAAATAATAATCAACAGCTTCTTGACCACTCTACCTTTAAGCCATACATTTCGAACAAGAAAAAACCTTAAGATACTCATATTTCCCATCGACTTTATTAATAAATACTTAAAAATTAAAAAATCTTGATTGCAAGCTCAAGATATCATCAAGCTGCACTTGGCCCTCAGCTCTGTTTTTCTACTGTTCTTGTGCTCATTGACTCATACATATTTATTACTCACAAGCTCGAATCATTTCTTTGTTTGTTGGTAATTGCATCTTCAACGAAAACAAATGAGGGAACAGCCGAACGCTCATTAAACTCGTTAAATGTTTAAAAAATCGTTGATTTGTTGCCTTTTGAAGGATTCAATAAATATTTACTTTCATTGTGTGCATTCAGTTTAAGTTAAAGTGGTGAGCAGGAAAAGTAATGCTTACAGCAGTAAATTAGTGGGAAAGACATTGATGCGTCAGTAGTGATCACATGGGACTGATAACAGGCGGTACGTATATACGATTATATTCACAGTACGATTTTCATATGAAGAATACTTTTTCTAGCAAGGTTACGGAGGTAAATTTCTTTTAAAATTTTGTCGGTTAATATATTAAACGTAAAATTTCTATCAAAAACTAAAAACCAAAACTTATATACATTGTGACAAAGGTACCAGGTAATTGTAATTTAAATTCGAGTAAATGATATTTCAAATATATTTTTCTAAGTTGGTAGGAGTGCCCATAATTACTATGCCAAATATGAGTGCGATCTGTCAACCAGTTAGTTTACAGCAGCTGCTTAAGTCGGTACACCTCAGTAGTGCGTTGTGATTTTTACAATGGATAAAAATTTCGAACAAAGAATTTGTCTCAAATTTTGTATTTCTAACCAAATTTCATTTGTGGAATCATTGCGAATATTGGACAAGGTTTACTGTGATTAAGTTTTATCAAAACCGCAAGCCTACGAGTGGTACAAAGCCTTCAAGCTCCGATCGAAGAAATAAAACAAAATTCGCTGAAGGAATATACACACATACAGGTGAAGCTAATAAAAGCATTATAAAACCAGCCAAATGCACTGGAGTACAGATATTGGATATTTCTAGGTCCGTGAAAGGTATAGCGCGATTTCGAAAAAATTTCAAATAAAAATAATCATTAGTGGATAGTATACGCTTTCTAAAGTACATAAAGTGCATTCGGCGATTTTTAGGATAAGTGAATTATTCCACAAAGAAGTTTCATTAAATTTCCTTGGAATCTCGGAAGGTTCAATGAAAACCATTTTTAAAGATCATGTGGGCTTAAGAAGAGTGAAAACACGACTGGTTCCAAAATCACTAAATCTTCCCAAAAAACAGCGTCGCGTTAACGTCTGTGAAACAATGCTTTCCGACTACCAGATTGTCATGAAACATATTGCAATTGGCGGTAAGTCTTGGATCTTTGCTTACGTCCTAAAAACAGACGATTAATCGGCCGAATATCGTGGCAAAGGTGAGCCGAAGCCATAAAAACCGACCACTCTTGGTTTTTGTACTACGATGCATTAAGTCGCATGCTGTATTCGTGAGTTTTTCACAAAATTTTCAAACGAGATCGTACCGCAACCAACATACTCGCCTGATTTAGCTCCGTCTTGCTTTTCAGCAAACTCAAACGACTTCTCCGGAGGAACCGTTTTGAGTCAGTTGAATATATTAAACGTGAATGGCTACGCCTATTGTAGGCTATTTCAGAAATTTCCTTTAACAACTGTTTCAAGGATTGGATAACACTTTGGCAAAAGTGTATTGAGGGCAAGACGAATTACATTGATTTTTCAGAATAAAGTAAGAATTTTATAGTTATGATAAAGTCTTACTATTTTTGCTCATATTAGTACAGACACTCCGCTGGGGCTAAATCGATTCAGCTCGTCATACTGATTATCTACATATTTTATATGGTTTCCGACCTTTCCTTCTGGGTGTTACAAATTTCCTGGCAAACTTAATATACCCAATTCATGGTACAAAAATCGAGAACTGTAAGATAGAGGGCCTTCCCGTTGCAACTAAGAGCTGATACTTGCAGAGCTTTTCTTAGAAGTGTCTAAGAACCCATTTCTCAGAGTATCAAGTAATTTTAACACACCTTAATATGTAGTTTTGGTTCATACAGACTTTTCCGAACAAGCTGTAAGAAAAAAAAACAAGATAAGAGCAACGCAGGACCATATTGAGCTTAGAGAAAAAAAAAACAAGTTGCCCTTCTTGATATCAAAGCTGAGTCAACGCGAAATTCGCAGAACATGAAAAATATCTTCCGCTGCAGTCTTATGAACGTGGCACTCTTTTAGTGCTATTGAGAGCCGATATTTATAAACTTACAAGCGAATTGTCATTAACGTAAATAGTTTAAGTAAATATTGGAAACTAACAGCAGTTCTCATCATGTATATCTACCAAATAAGGGTTAAGATAAATCAATATAAAATGCATCGAATTAATTCACTACAAAATAAAAATGTTTTCTGCAGTTAAAAATATCACATGCTTATCAACAATTGTATCTCAGCGTTTACAAGCACTTATCAGCACCTTGTCTTGACAATTTGATTAAGCCATAGATTAACTGGCGAGCTCCCATTTTCTTTGAAATCAGCACTTCACATTATATGTCATACATAAGTATCTAAGTAGTCGGAGTGCAATGATTTTCCACAGCTAACCCCTGCATTACCTTCTTTGGTTAGCTTACCAGCTGCAATCGTGCGGCCTATTCATCGTGTGCTTACGAAATTTATGGCATATTGCGATAATGTTGACAGTTAGTTGGGTCGATAGATCGCACAACTCGCGAGATAGCGTCAAAATTTATATACATGCCCATATGTATACATATGTATATGCACACACAGTCGACATTCGTTTGACAGACAGCTCGCCTAAAACTGTCAACAGCGAGCAAACAAACGAGTAGCGAGCAAGCAGCACTTATTGTCACCACTTTTCAATATATTTTATTGTCAGATATTGATGGAAAGGTAGTCCAAGCCAAAGCGTCTGTTGGATGCGCTGAATTGGATACCTTTGGGGCGAACCATGTTTGCACATACGACTGCGTACGATGGTGTTCGATCTGAGTGACAGGCCGCGTTGGTTGCTTGGCTGTCGAGCTCAGCTGAGTCCCTTTATTTCAGCAATCTCTGATGAAGGTGCAAGCGTTGCGCTTACCTACGTCGCGTGTTTACACAATTTTATTTGATTTTCTAGCTGCTTTCTGGCTGATTAACAAATTAGATTAAGATTAAATGAAAATGGGGTGTAATATAAAGTATACAAGTGCGATAAGTCTGTGTGTCTGCCTGTTGGTTTGGAAGCTTGTTCCTGTGAATTGAGTTGCTCTGATTGACATTAGTTGAGTTGTTATAGATAGTGATTTGGTTGCCAGGTAGGGTACCAACGGTTGTAGTTTTGAAGAAGAGTAAATATAGAACAGTTTATGACATTTTGCTTATACTCGTATACTTGTACAACATTATATACGAGATTATAATTTTCACTTAGGTCTCTATATATTCACTATGATAAGTCAAGTTTGTTGTATCATAAGGACTTGAAATGAGCTAATTAAATCTCGATTTTAATAGCAGGAACCTTTACCTATCAAATTCCGGATAATTCGGCAAACTACATTAGTACCGAAATTTTTATGAATGAGGTTAGGATAATCATATTAAGGTAGGTTTCATGGCGCTCTTAGTATGGCAATAGCTTAGCATAGGAATGAGGATACATTGTAAAGTCTAATTATTGAGACACTTTCTTGGTTTCTACTATACCTCGAGCTGTTTGAGGTTTAATATTAGTAATAAAGCTAGGGTTTAAATTTTAACTTCCTTAGTGGTAATCTTGCAATCAATTCTATCAAAAAAATGCATGTACACCAAAGTACATATATGTTCGAAGACAATAAAAATTGCTTACGCAACCGCTTTCCACTAGTAATGTGTTGGTTAAGTCTTTATGTTTTAAGCAGCAGTAAGTTAGGCATCTAAGAAGATATCTATAGAAGGATCTCACAATCTTCCAAACAGCTAACCAAGAAAGTACTAAGAATAAATTTTATCTCTTAAAGTCAAGTGTTGTATTGTCAATATCTCTAGATCTAACTTACTTAAAAGTCGATCTATTTTGAACTATAATTTCCAGTTCAGGCGTTCCTCTTTTGCCTCTAAAGATTGTCAAGGCTCACTTAACCAAAGAAGTTCTTCCTGTCCATGGGTAAAGTTGTATTAATCTACAGATTTCAGACTAGTATTCCAAGATCAAAGAAAGTTGTTTATCCATAGAAAATTTTGCATAACCAGCGACAATAAATTTCTTCGTGAAAAGCACAAGGGCGAGAAGCTGCAGAGCTCAATTTAATTAAATACTATGTTTGAAAGATGTTTGAGGAAGTTGTTTTTTTTTTATTCTGCTAAAAAATTATACATTTGGAATAAGATATAATATGTAATGTGATATTATGGTAACGAGGCTTTGTGTGGCAGACAGTCTTCAGCTTGTTGTTATACTTGGTTATTGAGGCTTGCACTGCAAGCTAAGGTCTATCGTGTCTCTATCACATGTGCTCAAAAAAGCCAGTACTCTGTTGAATTTCAGGATAAGATATAAAGATACAAGAATCTCAAACTTGAATCAGACGCTCAGGTGTTTTGGACACCTCCGAATTCTAGTTTAGTTGGAATTGAATCCGGATTTGAAAGTTTTGTCTGCTTTTTTTTAATCTACGATAAAGTTGTAAATATCGTATTCATTTTATAAACAGACTTTTTATTTGGATAATATTATTAATGAAAGAGTAAAAGGTGACAAGGTGACAAAGGTAATGCTTTTAGCTGAGAGAAGAACTGTCAACCAATTCCTTATAGGCAACAATCTTTTCAAACTAACGGACCTGGGCAACTGAAGCCTTTCATATTCATGAGCACATCCATATATCTTCGGGTATAGAATTGTCATTTATGTCTTGTACAAGCGTATTTATAATTCAATTCGATTGGAAGTTAAACAGTTACAACAGTTTATTATCAAAACTGCGTGCTACCGTCTCTTTGTACCCGCTCAATGTTTGCGTTTGTTGTTCGTTCTACACGCGTTCAAGTTGTCAGACACCTTTTTAAACACATTCATTATGTACATACGAGCATATTTAACCACATAAGCGTATACTTATACATATTTGTATATACAGCACTTTTGAGAATATCATAAATCTAAATAGTTTTCTTTTTTGTACGCGATTTAAGAGCCCAAAGCAAGCAGTCACAGGCAATCGAAGACGATATGAAGTCAATTGGGCTGCCGCTGCGCCCAAAGACGCGGCTGTTGTGCAACACAATCAGCCGCAAAAGCAATTTGTATGCCAGCGAAGAGGTGTACGGAAGTGTACATACATATAAATATGTATATAAGTACATATATGGCGATTGCATAGGCAATTCAGCGTTCTGTATTGTGTTTATTTAAAAGAAATTCACATAAATCAATGCACACTCGAAAAGATAAGCAACAGGCAATAATGTAAACAGCAACAACAGCAGTAATATTCATATGCAAGAATTTATATTGAGCACAAGAAAATAAATAATCGCAATGTCGTTTCAGATATTGTACAAAAAAGAAATATATACATACAGACATATTTATGTACATATACATATATGATAAATATATATACATATCCTACAAGCTGCACAATAAACGCTTAAAAGTCAGCGCCGTATGGGACATTTATTGGCAGCGTTATTAAAATAAATTAATAAATTATTAGATTGCATATTCATATGTATGTATGTATTCATAAATCACTTAATATGAGGTCACGCTCAGCGGTGAAAAAAATGAGAGTAGAAAGCAAATATTTGCAGCAGCTACAAAAGCTTATCAGCTTATACGGCTACCGAATATTGCTAATGGGTAATACTTATACCCTGAACAGGGATTTGCCGCAACTGCCGATATCGGACCACTATAACATGAAGATACCACATAAACGGAACGATTAGAATAAAATGCTTGTATGAAGAGCTTTCTGATTTGACGAGATATCCTCCCCAAACTGGGCATGGTTTGTTTTCTAAGATAACGGTACATTCTTCGAAACAACTGTACAGATCGCACTACTAAGCATATACATACATAGTTTGCTGTCACACAAAGTGAACGAAATTGGGCATGGGTTATTGTTAACGCTGCAAGCTCTAAAAATATTGCTGGTACACTTCATGAGAAATTCCTTATGTAAGAAAATTTGTAGGCTAACGGTTTAAAATACCGAAATCACAATCAAGGGCTGAGAGACCGAAACCCCAGTTTCCTGATGAAAGAACATGACATGTTAACACCTCTTCTAAGGAATTTTTGCTCCATATGTCGAAAGAATGAAGGGGTTTTACAAGTTGCAAGCCGAAGCCCTGCTATTGCAGGAACCTCTAACATAGAAAGATCGGTAAGAGTAAAAACTGTGGTTGACGTTGTTCAGAATAGAAAATCAAACCTAGTAGTAGGTATCTCAACTGACTATACATATTATTGCAGTTATAGAGAGTTTTTGTTTTAATACAAAAAATTTGTTGTCAAAAGTAGTTTTTTTTATTTTTCTATATTTTCATATCCCCTCAGAAAACACATTAATGGTTGCGTTTTAATCTGCCCCGTGCCAGTTAGATTGACCGTATGTTATATTTGGAACTAGTGTTATTGTTGAATATTGTAGTAACGATTAACAAGATATTTTTTGGTTTGTAAGTTTAAATTCTGCAGAGCCCCCAGAGGTGATCTAATGACTCAAGTCCAAAGCATACTTAAATTATGGAGGGGACACTTATCCAGCCTGCTGAATAGAAGTGAAAGCATAACACCAATAGATGATAAATACGATTCCACAATCGATGACGATAGAGCAGACGTTCCATTGCCCGACAATGAAGAAGTTCGAATAGCAATTAGCCGCATGAAAAACAAGAAAGCGGCGAGGTCGATGAATTGTCGGCTGAACTATTCGGTGGAGAACTGATAAGGAAGGAAGGATAAGAACTGCACCAATTATTTTGTAGAATATGGTCGGACGAAAGCATGACCGACGATTGCAATTTAAATATGCTCTGAACAATCCACAAGAAGGAATACCACACAATCTGCGTCAACTACAGTGGGTTAAGCTTCCTCAACATCGCTATTAAAGTTCTATCGTGCATATTGTATGAAAGATTAAAGGCTACCGTCATTACACATCTCCTCTACGTCGATTTAAAAGCTGCTTTTAGCTGCCTTTACGCCGCTATGTCTGAATTTGGTATCGCCGCAAAACTAAAATGCCTGTGTAAACTGACGTTGGGATTAAGAGTTGTCGAGTTCAGTACTATACGTAGTTCTCTTACATATTTTAATTATTTGCATGTAAGAAATTTTTAAATTTATTGAACACAATTTTAATTGTATTGAGAACGCTATGATTTTTTTAGTTAAGATAATAGTTAGAATTAAAATAATTTTGCATATACTCTTAATAAATAGTCCTTAATCCCAAAAGAATTTAACTCAAACTTAAATGCTTTGCTTGAATTATAAAAAACTGTAAGCATAACAGAGATATATAAATTTTGAGCTTTGCTGAAAAGCAGTTAACAAGATTTATTCATTCAGCCTCTTTTTATGGCTTTACCACACGTAATTATTGGTGTGAGATTGACATAAAACGTTACTTAATTTGTCTTCTATAGCAATTATTTTATTATGGCTATATATTTTTTGTATGTGTATATTCTGATGTCATACGTTAATCAAGATTTAAGATATTGCTTAATATTACACAACGGAAGTGCTAAGCACCAACGAGATAGAAATATATAGCCAAAAAGCAGATGAAATAATATATAATATATGTAAGTACATAAGAGTACACAGACGTTTTTATTATACTTCACTGTGTGTGTAGTAATGCCTGTAATTGCCATTATGTGGCATGCCACACTTGGGTGTACTCATTTAAAAATCAGCCAGCCACTCAGTACAATAAAAGAATAATTTGGTCCCAATACAGTTTTGCAAATATTTTTATACGCATTGTATTATTATAACTCTGTGCATCTTGATAATATTATGGGTAAAGTATTAATAAGAAGCTGCCCATAAAA
The DNA here is from genome assembly GCF_023373825.1 of Bactrocera dorsalis. Classification (NCBI taxonomy): domain Eukaryota; kingdom Metazoa; phylum Arthropoda; class Insecta; order Diptera; family Tephritidae; genus Bactrocera; species Bactrocera dorsalis. Next base: position 58,183,671 of record NC_064307.1, read on the forward strand.
CTATGACATGAATGTAATTCTAAACTCGATGTTTCTCTTTCAACATTGAATTTTTTAAGATATGTTTTGGTCTTATTAGTGTCTAAAAGTACCTTTGCCTGTCGACTCTGACACTGAACTAAAGGGTGATTTTTTAAGAGCTTGATAACTTTTTTTAAAAAAAAAACGCATAAAATTTGCAAAATCTCATCGGTTCTTTATTTGAAACGTTAGATTGGTTCATGACATTTACTTTTTGAAGATAATTTCATTTAAATGTTGACCGCGGCTGCGTCTTAGGTGGTCCATTCGGAAAGTCCAATTTTGGGCAACTTTTTCGAGCATTTCGGCCGGAATAGCCCGAATTTCTTCGGAAATGTTGTCTTCCAAAGCTGGAATAGTTGCTGGCTTATTTCTGTAGACTTTAGACTTGACGTAGCCCCACAAAAAATAGTCTAAAGGCGTTAAATCGCATGATCTTGGTGGCCAACTTACGGGTCCATTTCTTGAGATGAATTGTTGTCCGAAGTTTTCCCTCAAAATGGCCATAGAATCGCGAGCTGTGTGGCATGTAGCGCCATCTTGTTGAAACCACATGTCAACCAAGTTCAGTTCTTCCATTTTTGGCAACAAAAAGTTTGTTAGCATCGAACGATAGCGATCGCCATTCACCGTAACGTTGCGTCCAACAGCATCTTTGAAAAAATACGGTCCAATGATTCCACCAGCGTACAAACCACACCAAACAGTGCATTTTTCGGGATGCATGGGCAGTTCTTGAACGGCTTCTGGTTGCTCTTCACCCCAAATGCGGCAATTTTGCTTATTTACGTAGCCATTCAACCAGAAATGAGCCTCATCGCTGAACAAAATTTGTCGATAAACACATTTCGAACCGAACACTGATTTTGGTAATAAAATTCAATGATTTGCAAGCGTTGCTCGTTAGTAAGTCTATTCATGATGAAATGTCAAAGCATACTGAGCATCTTTCTCTTTGACACCATGTCTGAAATCCCACGTGATCTGTCAAATACTAATGCATGAAAATCCTAACCTCAAAAAAATCACCCGTTACTTTGAAAGATGCGTAGTGTTTTCTTGAAGAAGTAACAAATTATTTTTAATAATTAAGACGATAATTGGCTTAAAGAGACCTATAGCTGTCTTTCTTATGAAGTCAATTAAAGCACTTTAGCATTGTACCCAATTAACTTTTGTATCGTAAAAGAAGTATGTATATTTGTATACTCTCGCAACAAAGTTGCTAAAGAGAGTATTATAGTTTTGTTCACATAACGGTTGTTTGTAAGTCCTAAAACTAAAAGAGTCAGGGTTATATATACCAAAGTGATCAGGATGACGAGTAGAGTTGAAATCCGGATGTCTATCTGTCCGTCCGTCCGTCCGTGCAAGCTGTAACTTGAGTAAAAATTGAGATATCATAATGAAACTTGGTACACGTATTTCTTGGCTTCATAAAAAGGTTAAGTTCGAAGATGGGCAAAATCGGCCCACTGTCACGCCCACAAAATGTCGGAAACCGAAACCCTATAAAGTGTCATAACTAAGCCATAAATAAAGATATTAAAGTGAAATTTGGCACAAAGGATCGCATTAGGGAGGGACATATTTGGACGTAATTTTTTTGGAAAAGTGGGCGTGGCCCCGCCCCCTACTAAGTTTTTTGTACATATCTCGGAAACTACTATAGCTATGTCAACCAAACTCTATAGAGTCATTTCCTTCAGGCATTTCCATATACAGTTCAAAAATGGAAGAAATCGGATAATAACTACGCCCACCTCCCATACAAAGGATATGTTGAAACTCACTAAAAGTGCGTTAACCGACTAACAAAAAACGTCAGAAACACTAAATTTTACGGAAGAAATGGCAGAAGGAAGCTGCACCCAGGCTTTTTTTTTAATTGAAAATGGGCGTGGCGTCGCCCACTTATGGACCAAAAACCATATCTCAGGAACTACTCGACCGATTTCAATGAAATTCGGTATATAATATTTTCTTAACACCCACATGTACGAAATATGGAGGAAATCGGTTCACAAACACGCCTTCTTCCAATACAACGCTATTTTGAATTCCATCTGATGCCTTCTCTGTATAATATATACATTAGAAGCCAATGATAGAATATAGGTATAAAATAGCGGAATAAAACTTTACACAAATACGGTATTTGAGCTGAGGTATCCCTTGTGGAAAAATTGTCGTGATCGGACTATAACTTTTCAAGGTCCCTTATATCGAACACGAAAAACTCAGTGCCTAACCTAACCTAACCTAATTTTTCACCGAAAATATCGGTAAATCTCTCAAAATTTATTTCTAATTAATTTTACAGCAAAATAAAAAAAATATGTAAATGACGGATAATGAAATCTCGATTATCACTTTATCATGCGAGAGTATAAAATGTTCGGTGACACCCGAAGTTAGCCCTTCCTTACTTGTTAATATTTATATTATAGTTTGAGATAAAATTTCACATAAATATTGCTGTAGTTGAATGTGGGCCAATTGATGTGAAAAAATTATAAATTCAAATTGATAATAAAAATATTCTCCGAAAATGAAAGCATTTCAGACCATTTGCACAACCGGATTAATTTTCTTATAAAGACTGGTAATGGCTAGTACTAATATAACAACCCATAGCATTTAAGTATAATATGTATTATTGGTAGCCATTTAATGTTCTCGATTTCGTCTCAAAAACTATGAATAGATTATAGAAAAGTTGTTCTTGCATATTGAGATCAGTTCAACTTATGTTTAATCAACTAGTATCAATATTTAATAAAGTTTCGCTAAATCGCTTATAACACGCACTTGATCCCGTTACCATTATTATCTCCAATACAAGAGCCATTAAAAAGTATCATAACTATAGATTAATGCAGATAATGATACAGGGACTTATGAAAATTTTGATTTCCGAAACTATTTACTTCAAATTTTCGGTTAACAATCTCAAATATATATATCTTGATATATGTACTTGAAAGAAAATCGGATTTTAAAAGTCACAAGTGGTTAAACCATTTAAGATTATTAATGAATCGAAGTAAATGCTGCAACTGAAGATTACGTATACGCCATGACGTTCGTTATACGACGAATATTAAACATCATATTGAAGCAGCTCAATAAAGGGAAATAGCAAAATACGTATTTATATTGAAGTACATACTTAAATTACATATGTGCTATTTATATATTTTTTTAAGCTTAATAACAACAAAATCTACAAAAATACTCAAGTAAAAATTAAATCTTTTCCCTCCACATTAAAAAATTAAACGCACTTAAAACGATTTATTTGCACGCAGGAGCATTCATTACAATAAGTAGAGTATTTATAAACCTTACTTAAAAGATACTATATACATATGTCTGTAAATATACGCCACCTCTTCCATATCTACGAGCCCAAACAATTAAACCCCTCAAGTATAAACCTTAGCGCTTGGAGATTCTTGCGCTCGAGTTGCAGTCGCAGCGCTACAGTAAAGCCTTTAATCCCATTTAGCCAGTTTAATTATGTAGTTTATTAAGCGGAAATGAATGAACGCACAAGCATGAGTACAACAAAAAGATCTACAACAACTAAAGTGAGTCAAAAAGGCAGCCACTATCCGAGAGTGTTGGAATTTGGGGCAAGCGAAATTAAAGAATGAGTTGCAACAAAGAAGGCAAGCAGCTAGCAGAAATTTCATGGCAGCCATTGTGGTGAGAGGCGGCAATCAAAAAATCACAAGTCAGTAGTTGAAAGTTAACGGTAAGTAAGTGAAACATGCAACGAACCGGGAAGTAACTAACTGACTCAGGACGAAGTAAATGTAAAGGACGAATATATACTCGTATACCTTAACTGTGCGAAAATTTAATAAATTTGCATGTCATGGCATAGTCAAGGCGCAAAAAATTGCCTTACCTTTAAGGGATAAGACAAAGCGGTAGGCATGCGAACTAGAAAAGGTAGAAAAGTGAATGCGAGACTCTATAAAAACGTTAAAAAATGAAGCAAGTGTCTTCTTGCTACACCAAATTTGAAAAATAAAATTGCAAAAACAATTTAATAGAAATTCTTATCTAAGCGTGTCAACTTACCTTAGCGATGTTTTGATTACTTTTTGTGAGCTGCAAACAAACGCGACACCACCGAAAAGAAAATCACAAAAATAACGAAAAATCGGTGAAAAGGATAAATGAGCGCAATAACTGCAATGTCTGGCGCGAAGGGGTTGGCGCTCTACGACTGAGCTGCAAAGAGAAGAAGGTGAGAGTTAAATTTTAGTATAAAAAAAAATTGTAGCAAATAGATGCAATATTTTACGAGAAACGCATGAATATTCAAGTGAAGTAAATTATGCTAAACAGAATTTGGAGAATGTATAATAATCTGGACTTTCCTTTTGTTGGCCGTCCAAAGGATTCTCAACTAATTTTGCTAATTAAGTTTCGCTAGAAAGGAAATATAATTAGCATTCTCGTGGCCATTTTTTGATGTTGGAATGTGCACATAGTAGTCTTAAATATGTATGTGAGTATCTTAATTTTTTTATTTTGGATTTTCTGACATTCAAGCGTAATACAAGTACTAATGGCTACAGTCAACATCTTTCTAAGTAGGATCTTTATCTATAAGAGCTGATTGATTAGAATTCTAAATAAGTGGTTATTTCCCCTGCAACGCGCTTTGGCATTTAAATTCATCTATGGAAGGCCGATTGTTGAAATTTTAAAACTTAACTGGAACGAGAACTACATCAAGGAACCATGTAGTCTTGGTAAGTCAGGAACTTAAGGAACTCTGCAGTATGAGTTCCACAACTAAGATCTGAGCTATTAAGTATATTTTCTTACTAATTTAACATAGTAGCAATCTGCTTAAGGAAGTCTCGGAAAATGCGGTTTCTCATTCCCTTTTCCAATGCCTAAACTTAATGCTACACTTTTATTGCGAAGTTTCTAGTTTTCCGGATCCACTTTTCATGAGACAATGTCTAGGCAAATATTACCATTTGATGTTCAATAAAATATCTATCATCACTTTCAATGGCAAGTGACTCTAACTTCTATGTTAAGGTAATACGTTAAGATATAGAGACAACGTGGTGACGTATAATCTCCTGTAGGATGCCTGCGCTTGATGCGAATTGTAACAGTCTCTGTGGCCTTACTATGGATACCTCTTCGAGTGTATCATAACGTGGAGAACCTAGATGTTTACCGCGTGGTATTGAAAATGCGGTACACAAGAAATGCTCCATTGTTTCCCTGGTCCGATTTACCATTTTGCGCATGACTTTTGGAGTTATGTAAAAGGGTCTCTTACGACTTAGTTCATGGAGAAGATCACAGCCTGATAGTACTATTAAAAATGAATGACCAAAGCAGCTGTAGATTGGTAAACTAATAAGCTCGCAACCTTTGAAGACTTTACAGACAGCAGTCAAAAACTAATATGCTTATGAGTCTTGCGAGAATCTTAATTATTAGTTAATTTCTAGAGCGGGCTTTAAAATTAAAATTTTAATTTTGTTTGGTCTCCTTGCATAATGATATGTAAGCTGAAGAATCTATTGCTGCAGAATGCTATATTTACAAATAGTTCTCTCGGAAAGTTACTACGTTTGCCTAGAGCTTAGTCCTATGAACTCAGTAGCATATTACCTTATGTCAACCAACCTTAAAGCTGGAGAGTACTTCTGGAATAAGTATAAGCTGCTAAATGTGATAATGATCCATGGCATTTTTGAAATAAGTATGTATATTTAAAATCGATAAAATATACCATAAATAATAGTCATAGTTATGCAGGCATCCTATTTAGTAACTTTTTCCCCTATTACCTTTACTTTTAACTCTCTCACCTTTTTAAACTTTTTAATCAAATTAAATTTTTACGTTCATTGTTCTATGGCCACAAAATTGTTTAACTTTTTCAATACACGTCGCTGAACTTTTCCTATAGAATTTTTTTTCGATTTTGTGGACTATTTTGCTATACAATTTTCCCATTCTATAAATTGGCGCATGCAACCATTAATTTACCGCTGTGACACACAATACGAAACTAGCAATACGAAAAATGTGTATTCTGTTAAATTGCATTGCAATCAGCATAAATTTGGAGCAGCGACTACAAAGGAACAGCTGAAACATGCAGTTAAGCGAAAGCCAACACAAAAACAACTGCCGAAATTACAGTTATGGCGCAGTAAGAGCGCATGGAAGGCGGGTACAGATGGTAAACGGTGTGCTGGAAAAAGTTGAATGACAACCAAAAAAAATTTAAAACAATTTTGCTTATTTGGGGAGTATACCAGGCGTTTTAGTACGAGGGTGGGTTAAGAATGAGTTATACCTGGTTCAAAAAATTTCAGATTACCAGAAAAAATCTACAATTCAATCCACTAAGTGGGCAAAAAGAATATCCTGTATAAACCCTCATTTCGTACAATCAATATTAGTAGAAGCATTAAGTTTTGTGTAGAAGGATTGGTATACTAAGTTTAAACGTGGTGAAAAGACCAACGAAGACAATGAAAACACTGGACAGTAGGAGGTTGTTACCGACGAAAACATCAAAAAGGTCCTCAAAAATAGTTTTGGATGACCGTTACGTGAAGTTGTTCGAGATAGCAAGTACTCTAAGGATATCATCTGAACGTGTATATTATTATCAGTCACGCATATTTGGATATGAGAAAGCTCTGTACAAAGTGTAGGCCGCGAGAGCTCACTTTTGTCCAAATATAAGGACGAGTTGTTGATTCGGAGCAGAGTTTGGATATTTTTGAGTGTAAGAAACCCGAGCTTTTGCGTCGATATGCACCGTGTCACAAGTCAATGTAAACGACGGCGAAAATCCATGAATTGGGCTTTGAATTGCTTCGGCACCCATCGTATTCTCTAGAAAAGATAAATCCTGGAGAAGAAATTTTCAAGGAAGAAGAGGTGATCGCTGAAACTTAGACCTATTTTGAAACAATGGACAAATCGTACTACAAAAATGGTATCGAAATATTAGAGAGTCGCTACAATCAGTATAACATTCTTGAAGAGAAATCTGAAAAAAAGTATTTTACGATGGCAAACCGGGAACTTTCCAATTGACCTGTTATCTGTCCTTCCTCTGTTCTAGCAAATGGAGCACGTAAAGCTTTTTATGATATCAAGAATACAGGAAATGTTGTTCGACTTAAAATCTGTAACTTACTTCCTGAGATTTGTCTGCAATTACTCTAAAGTTATTGCCGGTTAATTTAAGGGTATAGTTTCGGAACCGTTAATTTAAAATTATTATAAATTAAATTAAAAGGTGGATTACTATGTGTCATCAAAGCTTTTAATTAAATAATGGTTCTTAATTATATCCATTAGGAACAACTGTTAATTTTTTCGAGGTTTCAGCGACCTCAATTCTAAAGCAGTTGGGTCTAAGGAAACGGAAGAGTATGGTTTTACATCCAGCCAGTGTCTGGTTAGAAGTCATATAATTGTTGAAAAGTGAACTCTGTTTAGGGGGAGGAGTTCTCTATACTTTTTACGATTTAAATTGAGCCAGAAGAACCTCTCGATTTCATAGTTGCTAATATCTGACCAGCGTTTGCCGTGCTCGCATGACGAATATTAAGCATCATATTGAGTACCAACCATTTAGTAGGGAACCACAAGAAGTCGGAGCAGCTCCTATCCTTGTAAAACAGAAATAACTGACCTAGCAAACTCATCAGCCTTGCAGTTTCCAGGAAGCAATGCCAGAGATAAAGAGTTAAGAGGTTCTTTCATTAGTCTCTAGCGTACGGTCAGCGAGCTCTGGCTACCACCGTTGCCCAATTATCAGAGTAGATAGTCAGTCACCACTCTGAAAGAGGCTGCGCTCCTGAGCAGTAGATCTACTGCTATCTTGAACGAAGCCGCTTTCACTTTGAAGACTCTATAATGAGCAAAATGATTTATTATTTGAAATATTGTATTTAAGTTTTAAAGAAAAGCTGTACACCTTTCCCAAAAAAACGTTTACCATTTAGGGTACCCTAGCACTGAGCGACTAAGCTAGACAAAAAATGCGGACCAATGCAGTTAAAATCTGGGTTGCAGACATAAATAGCGCAAATTAGATTCAAAATTTATTATATAACAAATACATTATTTGATTTATTTTTATATGCCGTTATTAAATTCACTTAAAAATGCATAAATGCCCAAAAATACCATTTTTATATTTTCACTAGTGAAATAGTGCAATCCATTAATTTCCTTTGCATTAAAATCTCAAGCAGGCACTTCACACTGATACTCTCCGTTATCCATACACTTGAGAGCACAAAGTCGCTTGCCTGCATTCGATCAATGCCTAAAGTGTTCTCACCTCACAGCCATCACTTTAGAAATCAAAACAAATTTAACTCAAATAATGGTGACCTGCAACCGATCAAACAGTCGGGCATCATTGAAAATGAATGAATTATGACGGTATGAGTGAATACCACCCACCCGACCGGCATAACGAAATTTCGGATGCACTTATAAACTAAAATTTCGTACAAAAGATGCTGTGGCAGTTAAATGGCCAATAATTCTATCAACACATTGCAACAAATTGTGGCACAAATGAGGGGTGAAATGAAGGCAACAATGTAGCATATGCATACGCACTCAAAATGTGGCACAAACAGATGAGCAAGAAACCAATATGACGCCTATAAACAAATGCACAACAAGAGTTAAGAGGGAGGAGAGAGTAGATATGAAAGGAGTATGTATGTATATAAGCATATGCAGGTTTAGTTTGTGTGGCACACACAGTGGGTTGCTGACCATTCATTGCACGCACACGCAACTCTCACAGCCTGTAATGGCAATAAAATTACTTAGGCTGTTGACGCATTGAGATTTCGAGACGTAGGGATATACTATATGTACTTTTGAGTCAACTGAGTATATGTATATGTATGTATACACATATAGAGAGTCACTAGCAAATGTGCTGCCACAAATTTCTATAAGCACCTCGATATTTATGTATGTAGGCGCATATTTATTGATATACTATATGTTTTTGTTGTACTACATACGAGTGCTACTGAATAAGTGGGTCTGAGTCAATCATTACAGTTCTTTAATTCTGCGATAATAAAGCTTCAAAATCCATCTGAAGTTTAAAATTAGTAGAAGAAGGATCCTGAGTTTTTTGTTTTATTTTTACTAATACGATTCCGATTCGGGATCACCACGAAGTTTAGCGAACATTTTGAGAAACTCGATCATAAATATCGAAGTTCTCACTGCTTGTGGCTCACTCTTTGTATGCTTTGAGAACTCTGAATTATATTGAAAGACTCTAGCTGAGTAATTTAAAGGAAATAATGTTTATTGCTTATTTGGCTGGGGCCAGTATATAAACTACTTCATCTCTGCATGCCGCAAGTCAAGAATTTATTTCTCCCATTATATTTCTAACATTTACTCGCACTAATAATTTCTGTTATTTCCCTACAAGATATTGATCTGATGGTAACATAACTTTTCCTTGCTCGACCAGTTCATTGGTTCACTTTTTAGTTCTTTTGAATCGAATAAGCGTGCTTCTTGAACTTTTTCTTGGTTCATAGCGCAGAGAGCTGTGAAATAGATCATCTTTAAGATTGCGATGACCCTCCTCTTCGTTCTTTCCATTTAGAGCTTATCATAAATAGGTTTTGCTTAATGGGTTACTTGTTTATTGAACTCTGGAGCTAACGAGTTCGTTACAGTCTTAATTTCTATATCAGGGTTAGATGAAATGGAGTTCCCGGTTTACGGTAGATGAAGCAGCTTTTTTAACATATCTTATTAGATATTTAAGAGTCCAGTTTTTCAAGTATGAGCACATGTATTAAAAAAGGCGGCTAAGGTAGAAATACGAATCCCAAAAAAAAAAAAAAAATTCCAATTCTTATATACTTTATAGTAAACTATAAGTAGTTTGCAAAAAAAAAAATACTACTTTACGAGTTAAAGAATTACCCGATACAATAATAAATCAGAAAAAAATTAGTTTAATTTTATAAACTTAAATATCTCAAAGGGTTTTATTTAAGCTTACTCGTTTTCAAATTATCTTTTCTAACCCATAAATCTTATTACATGTACTCACAAAAGCACACACTAATCAAACTAGCCTCGTATGTGTGGCACATATAAATATGCCTATGTTCGAAGACTTGCTGTGCTACCAAAGATTCAAGTGTCGATTCTAAGCCTTTTCGTTCTTTATTATGTGCATACATGCTGGCATTTAATGCTTTGGAAAATGACTTTCCATACACACGTACAACCATTACAGACAATTCGACTGGCTGCTAAGAAATTCAGAAATCCATTTGGCAATCCAATTCATTTGCTGCTTAAATTGTGTGTGACCCATTCGTAAGTATTCGTTGGGCGTGGTATGGTCTTTACGAAAGGATTGGCAAATACACGTAAGTATGTGTAAGTGTGATTCCTGGTTAGTTGAGAATTATTTCCTTTGGTTGCAGTGTTGATGTTCGTAATGCTAAATAAGTATTTCATTCCGATATCAATTGCTTTTGCTGGTGTTACATAATTTGGAAGGTTGTAGGTCAGGATATAGTGATTTTGTTGCAGGAGATGGAATAAAGTTGGAGATACGCTTGGTAAAATAATTGGACGGGTCATAGTATTTGAAATGTTTATAGTGATTAAAGCTGTCGAAAAGTGGTTAGACATAGAAAGAAACTCATCCCAGGATGCTAGGCAGGTCTCTCTGAGAGATTTTGGAAACATAACTTCTGGGTTGACACTTCTTTCAATGAATAAAAAGAACCAGGCTTCTAACTTTTAACCAATAAATCCTCAGGAAATTTTCTTGAGTTTTATAAAGGACTACGAACATTACTTTGATAGAGAAATACGAATATTCCCAAAATTGATAGAGATGACTGACAGGTTTTCATAAGCGGTACCAAATAGTTTTTGAAAGAAGCAGAAGACAAGGCTGTCAGACCTCAAGAGAAAGTTCAGAGAGAAAGAGAGAGAGAAAAAAGTGATCATTTGATACTAAACTTTTAGTTAGAAGCATTTCATTAAAGAGAAAATTCAGTTGCTCGGTCTTATGGGTCTCCCCATACCACACTGCAAAACACATTTTGAACACAATCGGGAGATAAATTAGAGACATTTTTATGTGATCGATAAGATTTCTTTACAAATGCTTTTTAATGAATATTTATCAGTTTTCCTGCCACTATATCTAAATCGGATTTTGATATGTAAACATCGAAATGAAAATGGTCTAACATCAAAATATCGCCTACACAAAAAAGTGATAACACCTGGAGACCGAAAAACAAAATATGGGCCAATTTCTTTCCAGCTAACCATTTAAAAAATTCTTCTACTTAGTTGGCTGGATCAGGAGGATTCAGACTGAAAACTGAATATCGTTTCTACGTTGGACACCAGTAAAGTTGAGTTCATATGCTTTATACTTAGATCTAACCTTTAAAAGACATCTATAAATTAAAAAAATATATATTCACTTGGAAATAAATCACCTCAGTCTCGGTCTCAATTTTGAGCAAAAATCAAACCGTTTTACAATAATGACATTAGTGAGATCGCTGTAATCGATGTATCACTCTCGTTGCTATTCGCGATTTTGAATAATAAAATCGAATTTTTAGTAATAAATATATAATAAATACATATGCATTCTTCAAAATGACTAGTCTTTTTGGAACTAATTTTGAAGAAACTTATTTTCTTTTGAGTGCCCGCTTTTTGACCAACTTTCCCTCTTGACTTTACTTTGAGTAAAACTTTACCCTTTTCGAACAACTACTAAAATATTCCGCTCCAATTTCTCACCACAAACAAACCGCACATTTTGTACTCGAAAGCCAGCGAACCGTGCCTAAAACTGATTGCTGAAAGTTGCCTTAAAAAATATTGACTTTGCATAATATTTATGCACACATACATATATACACATATTCTCACGCATAGAGCTTTCCGCTTCCTTTTCGCTAGCACACATTCTGGCATCGTGGCGCTGCTAAGCGTTTTACCGCTTTATTTCGCACTCACTTTCTATACATTCAACTTTTAAAGCTTTTATTTCAACACTTGCTCTTTTGCGGCGTTGTTGTGCTTGCTTTTCCTAATGTTGTTGTTATTATTATTGTTGTTGTTATGAAGGCAGAAAATTTGTTTTACACTGTTGTTGTATTGCAAAGGTTGAATTTCTATGGCTAACCGATTTATGTTGTTGTTGTATTTGCTTTATTGTTCTTGTTGTTGTTGCGATGCTCGGAAATTTGCTTTTCATTGTTGTTTTATTGCAAAGCTTCATTTTGTTTGGCCAGGAGTTGTTCTTGTTGTTGTTGGCTGTTGTTGTTGTAATTCTTCATTACTATGCATCTTTCTGGGGCTACCTACAACATCATATACGTTATATGTACACTCTCTAATTGTTGTTTTTGCTTTGGTTTAAGTCCTTTGTATGCAAGTCACGTTCGAGCCGTCCGAAATCAACGGCACAGAATCAAATCGGCCAGCCATTGTCTCTAACCCCAACATCAACTCAAGCACAAACACAAACATTGCTTGATTGTTGTTGTTTTCAAATGCGTTGCGTTGGCCTGCCATACAGCGTAATTTAGAAGGATTCGCTGGCTTTCCTCCTGCTCCTTCTCTAACTCATCCACCTTTGCTCTCTCTTGTGTTGTCGGCGAGTTCTAAGCGTAAATTGTTATCCCGTCTAACCCCTCCGGCTTGCCACCATATACTTGGCACTTGCAAACACTCTGCTTCCAATTACTTTTTGCTTTTTGTCCTACCGCCATCTGCGTGATCTCTCTACTTCATTTCACCGGCTCACCCGACCATCGGGGAGGCACGCGTCAGCTTCACTGTGGTGTCATCTGCACTCACTGGCCCACTCGCTCGGCTTGCGTTGGTGTTGTTTGGTGCTTGTGGTGCCGCCTCATTGCGAAGTGCATGCACGCACACTAAAGTGACATCACGCCGCTGTTTGTCAACACGAAAATTGTGAAAATCCTTTTAAAGGATTTCAACCACAGCCTCTGCAAAATGTTGAGCCTTACTTTGGTCGGTGGTCTTAAATGCGCTCATGCCGGCGTAATACAGCTGCTTCACATCGTCAAACAAGTGGGCACACACAAACGATGCCTTAAATTCCATGCCATAGACTCAGTCAACTCATCGTCGGGATTTTTGAAGTGCTAGCTCCTAGGCAACTTCCGTGTGTTAGTCGAAAGAGCGTGGAAGGTGAAAGATTTACATGGCGGCGTGCACAGTGTGTTATGAAGAAACATTTTATATTTTATATTGGAATGCGTTTATATTATGTACTCATGGTTTCTCCTGAAATAGCCATGAAGGTTTTCTCAAGAATCGAAAAAAACTCAAATGTTAATATATTCTTAGAAACCGTTCAGTGATTGGTTGACTAATGCATTGGAAAGAGTTCTAAATGAATATCTCACTAAACATATATCCCAACACCACGATTCAGCATTGCAAAGAAAAACACTGGACGAAATCTTTTCTTATTCCAAAAAAAAAACAGGATTTTGTTGAAAATGAATTTTTCGTTCTTGGCAAGTGTTTTATCGAGATCATATTTACAAAAATAATATCGAAGGATCTAGTTTTTAAACCAGTTTTGGTCCTTTGCAATACCAGATGGAGTTAAGTTACTGAGTCCATGAGGAGTAGTCTTCCTCTAGGATACCTGTGTTTGAATTTTAACAGAATTTGTTGGCTCACTATCGATATATCCTCCAGTGTATTATACCTTGGGGACCTCAGATGCTTACAGTATAGTCTCGCCAATGCAAGACAAGTGCATAAGAGATGATCTATTGTTTCCGCGGTGCCTTGCACTAGACATTTCCTGCAGTCTTCTCGTTCTGTGATATTTTAAATGTTTGTAGTTGTTGCTTTGAATGGAGCTTAAAGCTTTATGTCCAGAAATATAGTACTTGGAGAGAGCGAGAGTAAGATAGAAAGAACGTACTCTACTGCTTGTTGGTAAATTCAACCACAATGTTATTTTGTAACTATGAAGGAACGGCATCATGGTCCATAACTGAAGCATAAGACTTTTGGTTTAAAAAAATATAATATTTTAACTGTTTGAACAGATAAATTAAATCATTATAAAATTAAAATGAATTGAAACAGTACGCCCAATTTGTTACATTAAAATATTTTCCAATGCTTAAGCTCACTGAATTCAATTAACAAATTTTGTTGTCAATAAAACACACACTTTTGGCCCACTGTGCCTCGCTGTCAATTTTTATTCACCTGTGAATTTAGTAACCTGTGCCGCATTTTTACCACGGTTTAGGGTAGCGGGACTACATACCAATGTTGGTGACAACGCAGCTATGTTGCTATCGCTCTTGTTGTTGCTATTGTGGCTCTTGCCGCCATTGTCGGCATATTTAAAATGCAAAGGAAGTCATTGCTTGCCGTTGTTGTTGTTTTAATGCGTGCTTGGAAAATAATTTAAAAGCTCAAAAAGGTGAAAGCAATGCTGGTGAGATGGGGTAATACTGCCAACACCGGGATTTGCTGCTGATTTTTTATGTGAAGCTGTGGCAGTTAATTTTTAACATTATCCCCACGCTGACTCGGCGCTAGTCGCTCGTCGCCCTGCGAGTAACACCGAACTCAGCTCACGTGCGAAAGCACTTATGCGCATCCTTAATGCTTGGCGTTGTTGTTATTGCATAACAATTTGTTTGCGGTTGCAAGGGAGGGGACTGTGGTGCGTTTGTATGGGGGTCCTTTTTCGTATCTCACCGTACGACAGTTGGATGTTTACTGTTTTGTCATTGCTTTTGTCGATTTTTTATTGGCGTTCTGTTTATTTTTTTTCAAAATTTATGAAATTGACGCAGAATTTTGCATTTTCAATTTACGCTTAATCTTTTAGGCTACCCAGACTGACTAATGTATTTATTTTTGCACCCACTCTCTCTGCCTCCCTTGAGATACGCTCTGCCTATAGAATGGTAATTCAATGATCAATAAACAATTATCCATAAATTTGCTTCGTTCATCGTTCGGCAAATTTGCGTCGTGCGACATCAAAAGTTTGTAAGTCAGACGTAGTTTTTGTTGTAGTTGTTGTTATGATTTTTATGTACTCAACAGTGACATCCTTAATGGCTTTGAGGCGCGTATATTTATAAGAGAGGGAGTTATTTGTTGGGCAAATAAGTTGCACAAATTAAATGCGTGTGAATTGCGGGAAGAGACGTATTGTTGACTTTGTGATTATGCTGATAAGTTCCCTAGTAGTAGGGGATGCAATGGCATCTCAGCTTTTGAAGTTGGCAAATATAAAAGAGTGTTATGCATATGGGGTTTAAGGCAAATGAAAAATAGACAATATTTTAAACCATTTTCATATAATTTTTAGAGTATTTAACATATGCCAGGAAGTGAGGGCTAACTGAGGCTTGTGGAGCTGGCAAAATTAATAGTTTTGTTCTCACATTCTTAGTAAAATAACTCTTAGTTTTCGATTCGATTCGACCCCTCGATTTCTGCTCGCTTACTGTGAGAGTTTTAATATTGTTTCTAAAACAGCGATGGAAGTTGGAAGTACTTTATTTTTCAACTTTAATAACTTCTGAAAGCATTTACGTTCCTTGTGATGTATTGAGTGAAATTACTTATACTAAATTACCATCCTAGAGGGTAATCGGATATTGAGTTTCCATTGTGATAACATCAATGACCTTAACAACCGCACCATTAGTTCTGCTTTCTTTCAAATGGATAAGAAAGGGAAGCAAATGGATCTAATGATGAACGAACGACAATCTCCTGTCATTAAGCAAACAGTCGGCGCACTCGAGACTACATAGGCTCCCACCCTGTTGACAGTCATAACTTCGAAGTATTATAGTAGAATATTTCGTCTATCTTGGAACCAGTATTAACAGCAACCACTATGTCAGCCTCGAAATCCAACGCAGAATAACTCTTTCCAACAGGTGCTACTTTGTAATGAGTAGGCAACGATGACAACATCTGATGAGTTGAGGTTACGAGTTTTCGAGAGAAAGGTTCTGCGGAAGATTTATGATTCTTTGCGATGATCTGTATGAGATTTACGACTACATTGACATAGTTCAGCGAATTAAAAGACAGCGGCTACATTGGCTAGGTCATGTCGGACGTATGGACGAAAATACTACAGCTCTGAAAGTATTCGACGCTATAACTGCCGGGGAAGCAGAGGAAGACTTCCACTCCTTTGGAAAGACCTGGCTGCGCTTGAAATTTTTAATTGTCACCACTTTGCGAAAAAAAAGAAATGACTGACGGGTTCCCCGCCAGTAAAGAAGAAGAAGAAGAATGCGATAACGGCTACGCAGTCATCGACTCTACTTCATCACGAACAGAAGTATCTGAGCGACACAAAGCGTTGAATGAAGGTCATGAAGTCATCGTACTCGTGCTTTATGTGTGACGTTTATCCACCTCTGTTAGCGAAAGAAACAGAACTTGAAACTTGTTGTGTTGGCCTCAGATTAGTTTAGGATTTGGATATGAAGCATATCAATGCTAGACTCGTACCAAGGACCTAAATCGTTTTCAAAAACGGCGTCGAGTGAAGATTCCAGAATCTCCAAACTCATCATTACTGTTGACGAGTTGTGGGTTTATGATTATGACGTTGAAACTGTCTAGTGAATGGCGCTCTTAAAATGAGCCGAAATAGAAAAAACCTAAATTCCTTGAAAACACTGAAAACCATCTCAGTCGAGGCTTCGAACAAGTGTATAAAAATTGGAATTAAGCCTTGGTATGCTCGTATTGTTTCAGTAGGCTATTTTTAAAGCGATAATAAGAATTTGTAGGGAAATACGTAAAAAGGTAGTTTTTTTGTCAGTAAAATTTGTTCTGTTGCTATGAGGAAGATTTAATATTCTCAGTGTTAGCAGAAATCCCACTAAGACGTTGAAACGGCCTTCTTTTGAGTTAGACACAAACAATTACATACATACATACTCGTAAATACTTTTGCCCCAGCGAATATATTTATATCTGTTTACATACATTTTCTCTCATCTACACACTGTTTTGATTACAGCCTCTACATTTTACACTTCGTCGCTTTGCTACTAATTTAGCTCTGCTTTCCTTTTACTGCCAGTTGGCTTTGACGCCTACCACTTTTCAATTTCTCAAGTTTTTCATGTTTATTTAATTTTCCATTTTTAATTTTGCCACAAATTGCTTTTGCGAAAATGAAGCGTTTTCATGTCCCAAAGCGTTGCTTTTCTTTATTTGCTTCTGTTATCTATTCTGCGTCTCAAACGAACGATTCCTGTTGCCTTGGGCCCCCACTACTCACAGGCGCTACTGTTTCTCACAAAGAAGTACCAGCTACATTTTATACGTCACATTTTTGTTTGCGCCACAGATTCGGTTTTACTTTGGCGGAATTGCAATCAGTGAAGTCACAGGAAAAAAGCAAACGGAAGAAGGGCCTCAGAGCGAGAGAGAGAGACAGGGACAGAAGTGTCGCGCGCTCGTTGACGCTTGGCAGGACACTCTGCACACAGAAAGAATATGGCAAATACAACATATCCGGGTATCTACGTTTGTAATGTAGTGTATTTGTACTCGCACTGCGGATGAAAGAAAAACAGCAACGTAATCACCTTTCGTAATTAATTTAAGTGGATTTTATGCACTTATGTGAGATGTAAAACCGTTTTATGTCGCGGTAAAATGGTGGTTATACACCTAATAATTATGAATTGAAGTAAGCTTTGCATGCGGGTAATCGGTTTTTTTTAAATGAAACGAAAAAAAAAAAACAAAATATGTTTAGGAACACAGAAAAAAAGCAAGTTCTAAAATTCTGCATTAAATAAGAAATTCATAATTATTTATTTGATGGCAACCCTTTACGAAACTTTGTTTTAAATTGTCATAGGAAAGCTTTTAATAATGTGAAATGTCAAATTTTAATTTAGAACTAATTTATTTAACATTAGGTGGCAACAACATAAAATAATATATTTGTAATAAAATTTGATTGACATACATACATATCGCTCATTTACTTCAATAGTGTCATAACTCAAAAAACGCATTTTTTCAGGAGAGCAATTTTTAGTTTTTAGCTTTCTTTTGTGGGTTAAATAAAAGTTAAGATCGCAGATTTTCTATGCAAACTAGTGATATGTCATGTGTAGTATACATTATAGAAGAAATTCGACCGAAATTAATGATTTCCCAATTTTTTCTTGAACAAAAACTTTTCTGCTTTGAATTATGTCATTGTTTCTGAAAAAACATAGAAATTTCTCGGTTATAAACTAAATGTGTCATTATTGTTGAGAAATAAAATACAAACCCCCATATTCATAATCAATAAAAATGGTTTATAAAGTTTTTTAAAATGACATTTCCAGCTGAATTTCCATTTATAGGAGCTTTATATTTATTTTTTATGAATAATGGGCGAAATTTATACATTTAGACATTTTATTTTCGGGGGTTTTTAACGTAAAAAAAATAAAATACAAAAATTCATAGCATCAAAACATATTTTTATATGAAATTAATTTTCAGTTTTTAAAAATAGTAGAAATAATTAGTAAATAGTGGAAATACATATATGATTGAATCACAAATTGTTATAAAATTCTTGATAAAAGCGTGGAATCAAGTTCTTTTTAATTAATTCGTTGATATCTTGTCTTTTATTATTAGGAATTTCGATTTTGGAGTGGTAGGCTTTTTGTAAATCAATCGGTGTGCTATGTTTCTTCTTGGATTTGATTATAGTGGCTTCCCTGAACTTCTCCTCGGCGTATGATGATTTGAAAAGCACAGAGTTGGGTGACTCTCGTTGAACCTTCAGGATTTTCACTTGAGAGAGTTAAATTTCTCCCATATTCAATGGACCCATGTCATTAGAGAGTAATTTGAGGTCAAAGAAATCTCCATAAGACACTTCTTGCACTAAGAATGGGTGGCCTGTTTTCTTAGCTGATCGAATTGTAGTAATGAATGAGTCAGTGGTGTCAACGAGTTTCATACAATTGGAAATAAATTGCCTCTGCTTCTCAATGTCGCCCAGAGCCCAATATGAGGAAAATATCTCTTTTCTCTACTCTTCGCTAAATATATTTGAACATTTATACCGACAGTTTTCACCGCACGGAGGTTTAATTTCTCTTTTGTTTCGAATAATTTTTTTAAGCTTTCATAGTGTTCAGCACTATTTCTCTTTTTTTTTACAATACATATTTTTCTTCCAATTTTCTGGCTGCTTCCTCTTTTTTTTTTCATCGCCGGACTAACAAGAATGGTGGAAGAATTGTTTATGTTTGAAGTTGATGTGCTTGGTTGCAGATCAAAGGAGTTTTGTTCAGGTACTGGCGTACATAATTCTAGATCTGGAGAATCTTCCTCGAAGCAGTTATCATAAATTATGCTGTTTACCGCGGTCGGATGTGGTGGGTTATCTTCATCATTGCCGTAGACACTATCACTGGAATCGTTAGCAGAAACTGGGAAGTATGTCACATCAACTATGGAATTGTCACTATCTTCTGAGAACAATGATGTAGAAGATCCGCAATTATTTTTGGATAATGACATTTCCAAGTAAGCTAGAAAAAGTCGAAATTCGTAATTTTATTATCAGCAATAGCGTATCATTTTACGCTATGAGAAGGTGTTTTATATTATAGCCGATACTATTTTCGTAAATAATGACATATTTTATATTAACACAAAATCGCCATTTCTACACAGCCCATTTTTTCACGAAAAAAACGTCACAAAACAAAATACCTAGTTATGTAAATAATTTATTTTCAACAACAACGTCACATATTGTGTTGCGCAAATTATGAGGAACTAAAATTTTTCAACAGTATAGTCACAACGCAAAATAATACCATTTACATGAAAATTAGCAACATGAAAAATATAACTACCTTTTCACATAAATCGCTGTAACACAAAATATATCGTTTTTTTCGGAAAAACTAATAATCTTTACACGACGACGACTCATGTTAAATTGAAATGTGTCGATGCTGTAGCAAAAATTTGACGCGTCACAACAAGTGGAATAACGGCACTTTTTCATCTCACGCGTTCAATTTTCTACTAATCACACAGAATTTTTTATACAATATTAACCATGATATTGAGCACATTTTTTTGTATTTAACTCAAAAAATCAGTTTTTTGAGTTATGACACTGTTGAAGTAAATGAGCGATATGTATTTCATAAAGTCGACCATAATGTAGGTGTATTAAATATTACATGCGACTGTTTTTTCTATGAGGATCATAGCTACGAGGAACTCATTAGCGTATAGAGCTGTGGTGGTAAGTAGTAGTCTTCAACCCCACCTTTTCAAATAAACATTGCTGAGTTGGTTCAACAGCCATCTACGCAGAAGAACCCTTAGCTTAGTAGGTAAATAAGTACTATCAAGATTTCTAGAGAAAGAGCCTACAGATACTTTTTACTTTATATGTAAGTATACATATCTTTATATATATAAATCTTTTGACCGTGTGTTTGCATTTGAACTGCTCCTAAACGGATGGACCGATTTTGATGAAATTTTGTGTGTATGTTCAAGGAGATTCGAGAATGGTTTAGATTTATAATTTGGTCTACTGAAGAATGTTTTTTTAAATTAATTTTTCATTTGTATATAATTGCTAATTTTAAATGTTTGACCGATGAATGGCGCTACCATCGCAGTATTCAATATTCAAACCTTAAATTGGCATAAACGTGCGTTAAACAAAACGATGCCAAAGTAAAAAGCGACATCTGTAGATCAAGTTTTCTTATTGTGGACAGAGTTGTTCGTTCTTAAGTAATAAATTGGGTCATTCAATACATCTATGGGTAGCTATAATATTTTTTTCATACCTGCTAACTATTGGAGGGGGTATCTTGACAGGCAATTTACAATTGCAAAAGGTCTGGCATAAAAAATAGTGGCATAACTGAAGTGTTGATAAAAAGGTCTATTAAAATTTGAGATATACAGAAATCTTTTCGAAGCATTGCACAGAGCAATGCAATATTTCAGCGGGAACGATGAATACATATTTGCGTACAATTTCAAACTGATCCTTCCTGAAAAATATTAAAATTGCTAAATATTAGGAATGGTAGAATAGAACTGCAATCAAACACACAATGCAATGAATTAAAACTGGCTCATTTATCATTCGATGAATAATATACCAAGAACATCCCAAAAGACTGATGCCATAACCTTGCCAGCCGATTTTTTTGTCTTTTCACGCTTGAGAACCGTTTCTTAATACTGGGCTGACAATCGATTCGACTCGATTGATTTCACTGATGCACAGCCCAAATTTAATAGTATTTTTACCCCAAAAACCAATTCTTTCTTAACGCACGAAATTCTTTATGATTCATTTTTTTGTAAACTAACACAAGTTGCTTCACCAAAAATGCGATTATTCCTTAATTAATATTTATAATCTAACTAATAGAAATCATATAGATGGTATTAGTAGTACTACCTATGTATGTAACAGCCAGTCCTCTAGTATCTATATATTTACATACATATGTAGTTACATATATAATATTATCTGTGTTAGGGTAGTAAAATATATATAAATACCACTGACCAATCGTTGGTTATTTGTCTCACGCGCAGAAAGAAGGGCGGAGATCGTGTAGAGTAAGTAGTATATGTACATATGCATATAGTAGAAACATTAAGTATGACGAACTGAGTATGTATGCGAACTAGTCTTAATTTTTTTGAGATATCCATCTGAAATTTTGCACAAGTCTTTATCTCCAAAGGAACTGCTCATTTGTAGGTTGTCTTAAAGGCTGACTGATCAAAGTCCCGATCTTGTAAGGAAATTTTTTTATGGGAAAAGTATCTTCACGAAATCCGAATCTTCCAAATAAATTCCTCAGAATGAAGCATATATTATCAGATCTTAAAACTGATCGGATAAAATCAGCATAAAGTTATGCTTAGACCCTTTATGATAAAAATTTAATACATGTGGTTTTATAGCTTCAGTATAGCAGTTAACATTTCTGTTGTTTTAAAGTTTTAAGGTAAAAACTTGGTAAGAGATTACTGCCATTCTCTATAGGGTTCAAAAAGAGCAAATAAGAAAAATTTACAATTTTCATATTTTGTTTTTCAAAAAACTCCTAAATCAACTGGATGGCTTTAAGAATTTTCTATTTCCGGTTTCTGCAACTCGTTTCCTTTCCAACCAAATCTCGAAAAGAACATTGATCTTTCAGAGCTCAAATAAGATTGTTTTGTAAACACTCACATACATACTTGTTTTCAATATGTAAATATGTGCGCAGCACCAAAAGTGCGAGAGAGTTATTTTGTTTATTTTGTTTCAAGTGCGCGCTGCACTTTCCGAAAGCAATAAAATCCGTTGCAGTTCAATTCCATGCCAGTGAAATGCTGCCACAAAAGGAGATCTTTAAGTTTTCGCTGACTGGCAGCGACTAAGAAGAGAGGTTAAATCGACCGTCTTGATATTTATGTGTATTTTTTGTTATTTATTGCACACGCCGTTGTTGTTGCTGCATTTTTATGTACCCTGATTTGTACCTTTTGCCCCAGTTGTTTACACAATATATTCACGACGTTTATATTGACTGGAAAATAAATACAAATAAATAAACAAATCACAGTCGTTGGTAGTCGCATTTGCCGTTGCTCTTGCCATTGCCGCTGGAGTAGCGTTGGAGCACTGCAGTGCGTGGAGTGCAACAGACTAGCGACTGAAAAGAGCAAAAAATGCAAGCAATGAGTATTCATAATGCAGGCAGACAGACAGACATAAAGGCTTCGAAACAAACAAAGTTATGACAAGTTGGAAACGGGCGTACAGTGAGCATTAGTTTAGATGAACCAAATTCAAAATGTGAAATGTAAAGATTCAAAATGTGTTCTACTTCGCCGTGTCTTCAATTCGTTTTACTTACAAACTGAGAGCTATGATTTTCGAAGTGTCAAAAATTTTAAAATTTTAAACCTAACTAAAAACGTATGTAACGCATGTGGTAATACAAAACCGCGGACTGAGATCCCTAACCTATCTTATTGAAAAGATTTGAGACGAGACATTCAATCCTCAAAACCACATCTTCCACTATATTTTTCACCTTTCGTCTTTCTGACGCTATTTATAGGAAATAAGCTTTAAAGCACAGTTATGAGTATATCCACAAGAGCTTGGTGCTGTTAACTGAGATCGACGAGAAATTCTGAGTATTCTTAGGTTAGGTTAGATGACATAGCAATCTACTTTAAGATAAATACTTGCTCTCTGAAGTTTCTCTGTTCATTTTGTGCTAAAATAATTAACGTAGGTCTAAATTTTTTGTCGATAAACCGAGATTCATGTACGGAATACTGGTCATATCAAGCCTTACATTTCTCAAACGATAATAAATAGCCGTTAATAGCACTGAACTTGAACAAAAAGCATAAGATTTATTCAAAGACATGTTGTTGTTGTTATTACGGGTACCTAGTCCAGTTGGTATGGCAAAGGTTAGCCAGGTTGTCGTCGACGTCATCTAACGGAAGACCCAAAAAAACGTGCTATTTCGTCGGGGTCCGAAAAAAAGGAGAGGGTTGTTAGATGAGTGGGATTGGTGGGGCTTGCAAAGAGGCGACCAGTGTCAGCGACTCATTGCACGCAGGACATATGTATATTTGATATTGCGGGGTCTATTCTGGATAAGTAAGAGTTTAATTTGCTACAGTTTCCAGAACTAAGCTGCTCAAGGGTCACTGTCGTTTCTCGCGGCAGCTCGATCTTTTCGCCTGCGATGGAAGGTGGTTTGACTCTAAGTACGCCATTCACACGACAGCCGGTTCTGCCCATCGGAATTGACCCAGATTTCATTCGGCCAAAGACAGTTATTTTGTCGTAAATTTGCACATTGTTCCTTTCCTCCCAAGAAGCTGCTCAGTTGCTGGAATCTCCCATATCGGACTAATATAAGATATAGTTGCTATACAAACTGGACCATCCACACCATGTTCTTGTATAAAAAACAAGTCCTTGTACCAACAACTTTTGTACATATGTATTACGGCACCTTCACGAAATTTAGTATATATAATTAGAGCATATAAAGCAAACTGGTCGACAAAGTTCTTGTTTGATAAGAACAAGTTCATCAGTCCCCGTTTGCAGAGCTCGAAAGACAACTTGTTTTGAAAGTACTCTTTTGGGATCTATTGAGTAATCTTCATTGACCTTCTTTGCTAATCTTTGTGTATCTTTACTTGCTTATAATTCCATCAATTTAATGACTTCTAATTCCATACTGAACTACAATGCTGCGTAAATGACTGCAACGGTTCAACTATGCTGTAACCCACTGTACATGGGTTTCTTTAAAGTAAGAATATCAACTCGAAGTCCACCTACCATGGCAAATGGGCATGCGGAAGTCAACGAAGGGTTAATTTGTAGACTCACTTTTGTTGTTATTTCAGCATGCACACACAATCATGCATAGGTATACATATGCATAAAGTATTATATATATGAGGGTGTACTGTGTTTTAATGTTGATTTTACTATTGTTGTTTTAGAATTTTTCCAAGAAACTTGCAGTGTGAATTGCATGCTTTTATTTTTTTACTCGCACTGCAACAACTTTGTAGCCAAGAAAAGAAGTGAGTTGTTGTAGTAGCAGCCAGCAGCTGCCGTTGCAACAGCCTTTAGTAGTGTGGGTGTTGCCATACTGCGCGTCACATTAGTGAATTTCAATGTTGCTTTAAATATATGCAGCGTTAATCAGTTATGAACACTGCAAACACACATACACACATACATACATATGTACATACATACAATACAAGCAATTTCAACTCTGTTAGTTGCTTTCGAGCTGCTGCTGCTGCTGTCGATAGACTCATTTGCGCACGTTCGGCTGGCTGTGTATTTATTTTCTCAACAAATTTTGATGGGCTTTCAAATTTTACATGAAAATAGAAATTTACATAAACAATTGTTGTTATTCTTGAATTGTTGCATTACATTTGTGTTGGCTGTAAAAATTCTATAGTCATCAGTTGCAGCTGCATTCCTTTACCAATATATCTGTATACGAGTACTCATACTTATATTTGATGTCTCTCCATTTTTATGCAGATTCTCTTCGCAGTGACTTAATAGATGTTTATTGATTTATTTCCATTTTATGTTAATTTCTCAATTTCGTGCTCGCAATAGTACGTTTTGTAAACAAATAAATCAATAAATGAACTTATTCTGATTTTTACCGTTTCCAAGAATCGTTATTATAACCTAAAGCGTATTTTTCTTGTGCTGAAGTGTATTGAATTGTAAGTATAAATACTAGACTTTATAGCCTCTGGCTACTTTAACTTATTACTGACCATGAAGTACAACTCAAATGAATTGTCTTTGATTGTTTATTGAAAAAATAGTACAATACGAGTAGTAATAAAAAAACGTTTTTGGAAACACGAATCGAATTTTTTGAACGCTTCTCTTCTTTTGGGGAATGAACTGATAATAAGTTTAAACTATAGATTTCGTGCAATAATATAAAGTGAGTTTTAAATTGATGACACTAATTCATGAAGTCTTCTTATCATTAAGAATAGTTTTCCCATGAAAAAGTTCGGTAGTGCCAAGGCGGTAAGCAACTATCTCGAATTTTCTATTGCAGATTTTGCAATCATATCCAGACAAATAAGAGAAAAAAGTCAGATAACTGGAAGAACTTATTCTAGGATCCAATTTCTCTTAACTCCAAATATACATAATATAAAATATTAGGACTACCTCTGAGGTTCTGCGTAAATTTTAGATCAACAATAAAGGTTCCGGAAAGGAAACGAAATCATAAATATGAAAGATGTAATAACAAAGGTTCTTTTTTTTTTAATATTTATACAAATAAGGCAGAAATACTCTTATGATACAAGTCTACAGTCTGTTTTGTTTTGAAAACAATTATTAGAAGCAGTAGTTTTCGAACTAGTGAGGTATTGGGGAGTCTAATAATATCACCCTTCAGAGGGGAAGATTGAATTGTGGGATTACTATCAATTACATACTAAGAGAAGTGACCCTTTTCGGATATTATCAGATGACTGCGATATGCAGATCGCATCACTACAGGAATGTGATTTAGAGGTACTTCAGGCACGAAGTTATATTGTGCCACATGTTTCTTTAGATTTCATATGGGAGCTAAAGAACAAAATTGTTTAAATACGAGAAGAACTGGTTTCATTAAAGATAACTTGGAATAGTTTCGAGCTTCGCCGTGAATTATTTTGAGCAAATATTGAGCAAGTTTTGCCGCTTTGATGTCTCACCTCCCTGAAAGAGACTGCACTCTCTGTTAAAAAAATTTTAAGTTGCCTTTTAGTAACGGGTGATTTTTTTGAGGTTAGGATTTTCATGCATTAGTATTTGACAGATCACGTGGGATTTCAGACATGGTGTCAAAGAGAAAGATGCTCAGTATGCTTTGACATTTCATCATGAATAGACTTACTAACGAGCAACGCTTGCAAATCATTGAATTTTATTACCAAAATCAGTGTTCGGTTCGAAATGTGTTTCGCGCGCGTGTTTTGTTCAGCGATGAGGCTCATTTCTGGTTGAATGGCTACGTAAATAAGCAAAATTGCCGCATTTGGGGTGAAGAGCAACCAGAAGCCGTTCAAGAACTGCCCATGCATCCCGAAAAATGCACTGTTTGGTGTGGTTTGTACGCTGGTGGAATCATTGGACCGTATTTTTTCAAAGATGCTGTTGGACGCAACGTTACGGTGAATGGCGATCGCTATCGTTCGATGCTAACAAACTTTTTGTTGCCAAAAATGGAAGAACTGAACTTGGTTGACATGTGGTTTCAACAAGATGGCGCTACATGCCACACAGCTCGCGATTCTATGGCCATTTTGAGGGAAAACTTCGGACAACAATTCATCTCAAGAAATGGACCCGTAAGTTGGCCACCAAGATCATGCGATTTAACGCCTTTAGACTATTTTTTGTGGGGCTACGTCAAGTCTAAAGTCTACAGAAATAAGCCAGCAACTATTCCAGCTTTGGAAGACAACATTTCCGAAGAAATTCGGGCTATTCCGGCCGAAATGCTCGAAAAAGTTGCCCAAAATTGGACTTTCCGAATGGACCACCTAAGACGCAGCCGCGGTCAACATTTAAATGAAATTATCTTCAAAAAGTAAATGTCATGAACCAATCTAACGTTTCAAATAAAGAACCGATGAGATTTTGCAAATTTTATGCGTTTTTTTTTTTTAAAAAGTTATCAAGCTCTTAAAAAATCACCCTATATATGTACATTACTTTGGTGAGTTCAAGAATTATTGTAGTTATGGTAATATGAAACACATATGTATGTATGTACATATCTCAGACAAATAAATAGTATACATAAATATACTTAGAATATAAGTACATATGTAGTTTTCACAAAACACCTCAGGTAAAATCAAGAAGCATTGAACTTGCTAATTTATGCAAATCGAAAGTAAGCAACAGCACACTCAATTAACAGCTTTTCAAAATTCTATTAAATTTTTTTATTTACACTCTTCACCAAAATGAACAGACTTACATATTGAACAACTTATTCTACACGCCAACAACTAGTCAAATCTGTCAATGCAAAGCTCTTGAACTACTCAAAAGTCTTCACCTTCAATTTGCCTCAACTGAACGGCACAAGCAGCAACGTTCACATGCCACATCAAGCAAATATTTTTTGCGAAAAAATTTTTCTTGAATTCACGGCAGCTTCTTCTTCTAGATTGGGGTATCCATAGGGGAGTATATACACATACATATGTATGTATGTTTGTAGCTGCCCACAGTTTATGTCTCATCACAGTCTCATCACTCATCATCGTTGTTGAATTTTTTTCTTTTTTTCCATTTCTTCGTTCTTGACAAAGCCTCCTGCTTTATGTTCTATATCGTTGCAACATTGGCGTTGTGGCGCATCAATTTCATTTTTGTTTACCTTACTGATTTTCTGTTTGCAAATTTGTGCTGTGTAAATTCATTTTTCTTCTTTGCCTGCAACATCGCTCAAACACTTGCCACATTCACGTGTATCTACTTGATCTTTCTTCGTTCGTATTATAAGCTCCAGCGGGTAGGTCCACTCAAAAATATACACATACAGGCTTGCATTTGTATAAATGGTTTACAATATTAGTTTTTCCTTTTAGACATGAGCTCATAAAGTATATCGCTGCCGTCGCTGGCAATATATCAATTTATCAATCATTTTAGCATAATGTTGATTCTTCTACCATTTCTTTTTTGTTTTCTGAGTCCTCTAGTACCCTGTTCACGTAAACTATTTACAAGTTGCTTTATTTTTGTTGCTTTTATTGCATTATTACGAGGAGCTTTCAACGAGTTTTCATTTCGATGCCTTCTTAATAGAGCTACAGAGCCGTTGAGGCAAGCAAAGTGATTCGATGCCTATGGGTTTTGTACATATGTATGTACGTGCGGCTACCATAAGCTATTAAGGTGTGCTTTTATGTGGATCTTCAGCAAATCTCATTGACTTGCCGATTACTAGACGACAATTGCGTAGTAATGGGAAGACGGAGCTTTTAGGGAGACCAAATACAATTATAAATACGAAAAAGCGATAATAGTTACAGATATTTAGTAATAAAAGTTGAAGATATTTTAGTGAAAAGAAGAAGATGTCCTAATACATTCAAAAGTGCTTAAATTGTATAGTTTTCGTAAATTTGAATTTCCTTCCAAACGTTCCTGAATGTGTCGATCGCATTCGAATTTCATTCGTAGCTTAAAGTCAGTTAGCGATGTCTAATGAGAAAGTTCACAGCACCATTATCATCAAATCACGAACATACTCGTATGTACATAGGTATTTTAGTGGCACAAACATTCCGTGAAGGTCACCCCTGTTATTGACGATAACATCGGAAAAGATAAAGAAACTTAAGAAACAGTGGTTGAAAATTTGATTGCTGGCATTAGAGAGACAGTCGAGGATCTTAATATTTCTTATGGATTGACTTAACAGATTTCGGTTAATATTTTGTGAGCCAAGATTTAAAGTGATTATTTAATATTAATATTTCAAAAATGCAAATTTTTGTAACAGAGGATCTCCTGAGCACATAGCGCAAATTGGACTATCGATCAGGTACCCCTGATTTTAAAGGAAACGGTATATGAATTATCTTATGCCAAAACTGCAAGTGTCTTTTAGCTGACGAGGGCTACAGTAGGAAAAAAAAAACTATCCTAATTCAAAGGATACTTCTGGAGCGCTCTATTTTAGTCGAATACTTTAAACGGTCGTTGAAATAATGAGTCCTTTATGGAGGAATTGTGCAAAATTACTTCCCTACGGTTCAAAATTTTTACAGACCTAGATTTTTTAGGATATGAGAAACTTCAGACCAAGTTCACTTTAAGATAGATTGGAGTAGCGGTAGAAGTAGCGCACAGTGTATTGAATATATAGCCTAGAAATTTCTTATGGCTTGTCATACACCACAAGAAGAGAATTAATAAGAAACGGAAGGGCTTGTACTTGTGCTATTTATTGAAGACTGAAATCTAAATTTCGGTAATTTCGAAATATCTTAGATCTCCTACTGCTTTATAGATCTTCAGTCTTTTGGTTTTGATATTTTTCGTAAAGAACTCACTCTACACTGATATTAAATAGTAATACCTATTAATTTATAAGCACTAAACGTTCTCTGATGGAATGATTAATCGGGCACTGACACTGTTATAGTTCTACGACCCGACACTATTTAAATAGCATTTGTACCGTTTCATCTATTCTCCATTATAAAAAACCCCGCATGATTTATTTTCCGCCACTTTAAAAAAGCTACTATATAAACTAAATTTTTTTAGACATGCTAAAAATTAATTCTTGTCAAAGTGTGCAAATGAATATCATTGGCGCCAATAAGATTTTCACCAAAAATATGGTGACTGCACACAAACGCTGTTCAGCAATCAACTTATACCTACTCATCGTTATTCGTTGGTAAATAACTTAAAAATTCCTTTTCAGCAGCAGCTGAATCAGATTGGTAAGCAGATTACTTTGATGATACAAACGATGAGGATGGATGGAATATGCTCACGAGCTGAGAACGATAAAGAGCTGAGGTGAAGATGGCTGCTGCCAGTCGTTGAGGTGTAATGTTGCTGTAGAGTGATGTAATCGACACAAACACAAAGTTGAGGAAAATATGAAATGCTGGTTATCTGAGGCTAGCCAGAGTGGAAAAAGGATATGCTGTAAAGTAGCGGCCTGATAGGCCACTTAGAGAACACCCATTAAATTCGTAGACACGGAAATTGCAGGTTAAGTGAATTTGAAAGCCAGGGAAAGTGAATGTTTCAAATGGAATATAAAATAGTGTTATATGGGAAGTAGGCGTGGTTGTGAGCCGATTTCGTCTATTTTTACAATGTGACATAAGAATTTAAAAAGAATGCCATCTACAACTAAGTCAAAATCGGTTGGTCGTGTTCCGAAATATGAGATTTCACCAAAAAGTGGGCGATGCCGCCACGCCTATCGTCAAACTATCACACCAGCTCCCATAAAGCTCCCTCATACCATCTCGATGGTAAAATTTAATGTGTCTGACGTATTTAGTTATTGATTTATCGCGCTTTTATTAGTTTTAAACAGTACCGTTATATGGGGAGAGAGCGGGGTATACACACTATCGGTAGAAGTTCTTATACGACGTTTACTCAGCAAATCTGGTCTACAATTCAAAAAAGTTTGTGAAAGCTATGCGAGTAGCAAGTATCGAATTGAGTGAGAATGACTGAGACGCATAGTTGACTTATAACATTTATTTAAATTAATATTTTGCCTTTATTAATTTCAATATTTGTCCCTACTAATATAAATTAGAGGATAAGTTTATTGTCCAAATTTCTCCGCCAAGTTATGTAAAATTTAACTCAAGTTAGTTCCATGGATTTCAATCCAACTTACAGAATATTCACTAAAGGTATAGTTTTTGGAAAATATTTTCAAAATCATCAAAAAAATCAAAAAATATAAAATTAGTTTGTATACATTTGGTTATCAAGCACTAAACAGCATAACTCGCTAAAGTAGCAGCTAAAAATATGAAATTTTGTAACTACAAGTAATAATCAAATTCCAAAATCACGAAATTGTATAAATTAATTACTAATCATGTGACGAAAGTATTCAGTGGAAATCATTAAGTTCGGTAAACTATAACATAGAACAACATGCGACCGTTCGTTCAAAAACAATACTTTGCTTTATAACTCCTTCGTATTAGTTGCTAGGAATAAAATTTTGTGAATCGATGACTTAGTATGAATAACGCACGGGGAGTAAAAATCTTCGTGATGGGTTGAATATAACGCATAGCTCCCATACAACCAATCACTCAAAACCGAGACTTTGTCTTATGACTCTTTCATTAAAATAGTTAAGAGTACCAAATTTTGCGAAAAGTTTGCCTATTATATAGAAATGGAAAGTGTGTAGAGAAAATCAAGATGTGTTGACTTCAACATATAGCCTCCATACAACCGCTCGTTCAAAAACAGCACTTTGTCTTATAACTCTTACGAGTACATTTAATTTGATAAGAACATGAAACTTTGTGTGTTGTTTACTTAATATGTATAAAAAGCATTCAGTGATTATTATCAAGATCCGTGGTAAATGGCATATACATACACGTGAGCTGCCATACAACCGATCATTCAAATACTGGATTTTGTTCTCAAACTACTAAAATTACATTGCTACTAAGTGCACGGAATTTTGTGAACTTATTATTAAGCATATCTTAAAAATCATATAATCAACTCAATCGATTGGCTTTCACAAATTTCCACCATACAACTAATTTTTCAAATATGTGGTTTTGAATTATAGCTGCTACAATTGCATGCTTATAATATATACATACACACAAAATAACACTTTTTCACACACATTTAAACATGTAATATCTGCTTGCATATGGTTATTACGCTTCAAGGCTCTACGATTCGACCATGGCATTGCGCACCTTAATGGTCAATATTGTATAACTTAATCATAGCTTTGGCTGCAAATCTGCAACAAACGATCCGCTGGTCTTGCCAAGTAATAATTTCCATTTATTTTTTGCAGCCAATATGTGCACCGTTTGTAGAGCCAAGCTTTTTTTACCTCAGTGCCTCAAAGGCAAGAGTACCCAACGGAGGCAAGTAGCTGCTCAGCGTTCGCCATGTAAGCGTATTTGTCTTTGCCGTTGCATGAGCTCTTTCTACTGCTTCTTTCGTTATTGGCGTTTCTTTGCATATTTATATTGTTGTTGTTGCTGTTCAGTGTTTTGCTATCTGTTGCAATTGTGCAAATAAATTTTGTTGCTACTTACAAACACACATAGCTGCATGCATATTTATACCCGTATTCACAGCTCCACCTACTGTTGATGGAACAAGCACAGCGCGCCACATGCCGCAAGTGTTGCTGTTGCAAATGCGTATGAATGTGCATTGCACTCAAGTAGCAGCGGATATACGGGCGTGCAAATGTGTATGTGTATTTATGAGTGCCATTGTATCGCTGATTGGACAAATAGTCAGACAAGGTGGCTGCTGGCTGGTTGCTGGGATCGTTGTCTAGCAATCGCCGGTCAGCTGCGGTAGTTGTTGCAAAATTTGTTGTCTTCCAGCTGTTGGCTGGCCGATTGTTGTACTTAAGTGTGGTGCTGCTGCTGTTGTTGTTGTTGTTGCCAACGGTGTATGGCCGGACAATTGAGTGAAGGCATTCGAGCGCATAAGTATTGGCATGCAAATAAATTATTACGAATTGTGTGTTGTTGCGTTGCGTTGCGGGGAGCGAGGAAGTGAAGTGAAGTGCCATTGCAGGCGGTCGAAAGTTTATTTCAAGTACAAATTGAGTTTCATCATTTCGCTCTTCACATTGAATAGCAAACGATGCTTATGTTTCCACTCGTGTTTGTATGTATTTTGATAAGGGTATTTTTTTAAAATTAATAATGTGTAGCTTGTTAAGTATGGAGAAGCAGGTATTTATGAGTTATGCTATTCAATATGATTGTTAAGAAAAATCTTCATAATTCAGTTGAAGAGGCTTTTCGGCAAAATTGGAACAGAAAACACGCTTGCTTCCACTGGAACAGTAGCTTAGGTTAGGTTATACTGGCTGGGCACGCATAGTCCTACTTCTTTTGTAATGCCAGTTGCAGGTTCAATTTGAGCTGAAAAGTTCCTCATAGAGGATGTCAAAGCTTTTCGTGAAGTTTAAGAAAGACTTGATATTTAATTTTGATACTTTATCTAGTCGCTGAACTGCAAAGTTCTAACATATCTAAATCTAATTGTAAGCACGGACGGCCAAAAGAGGTGTTTTAGCGTTTCTGCTATGTCTTTTTTGAAATTTTTTTTCTCATATAAGAAAAGGAACATTTTGTTAGAATTTTCTACAAAGAAATTCTAAAATTTTTGGAAAAAATATTTTGAACTCGGCCACTGCGACATCGTTTCCGGCGATCCCTCGAAAAAAAGATGCGCCTGCGTTGGCAGGATAACTCCTTACACGTTCATCATTTTAGTTAAAATCTTAACTTAGAACTTGGGCGAAGGAAAAAAACTGAAAACTGGAGTTTTGGCAGACATTTTTACAAAAAAATTAAAATTTCTGTGAATTTCGCAACATTTTTTTTTTTCAAATAGTTAAAATCTAAAGAAATCCTTTGTCCAAGTTTTTAAGAATATTATCTCAAAGACTTGTGTAAAATTTCACATAGATTGGTTGAGTAGTTCTCGAGAAATCTTGCCAACCGGTTTTAAAAACATAGTTTCGAGAAAGATTTGAGTGAGAAGTGCACAAGTTTTCAAGGCTGTAGCTCCGAAACTGGATCAACTAGAAATACAAATTTAGGACAATATTCTGGAGGTGTTGTAGAATTTAATAATACAATAAAAAAAATCTATTTTTTGAAACCCGTAAACCTATGTAACCTCTTAGTGACTGGAGGCTGTGCACCATTTATGTAGTTGAGTGTTTAACCCTTTGATCGGTTGTACTTCTAACCAGTATAAGAAATATGTCTGAAGGTAAAAAGTATAAGCTACAAGCGTGTCTAAAGCTGAGAGTCAATAACTTTAAATGCCGATTTTGATATTCTCATTAAGCATGTATAAATTTGGAATGCATACATACATAAATATGTATCGCTCTAATGCCACTTCAATCTATTGCAAAATTACTTAATGCTTTCAAGCAAGCGAAAACAAAACAAAGAATGAAAAAAAAACACAACACAACTGACAAATTGCTATGAAATCATTAAATAAATATCATTTAAGCTTCACGCTAATTTTCAAAAATTAATTTACGCCAATTTGAAATGCTCAAGCAAACGGCAGCCAACTGCCAAGCACGATCAAGTTTTTAAGTTTATAACTTCCAGCATGAACATACATACATACATACGTCGATTAGTTGGCTGTTGCGTGTCAAAATATTGACAAGATTTTCATTGAATTAATGGAACGAATTGCGTTTGATACGATTTCAAATGGATTTCAGTGTTTTGCTTTTGTTAGATTTCGTATGCTTTTTATACTCTCGCAACAAAGTTGCTAAAGAGAGTATTATAGTTTTGTTCACATAACGGTACCAAAGTGATCAGGGTGACGAGTAGAGTTGAAATCCGGATGTCTGTCTGTCCGTCCGTCCGTGCAAGCTGTAACTTGAGTAAAAATTGAGATATCATGATGAAACTTGGTACACGTATTTCTTGGCTCCATAAGAAGGTTAAGTTCGAAGATGGGCAAAATCGGCCCACTGCCACGCCCACAAAATGGCGGAAACCTATAAAGTGTCATAACTAAGCCATAAATAAAGATATTAAAGTGAAATTTGGCACAAAGGATCACATTAGGGAGGAGCATATTTGGACGTAATTTTTTTGGAAAAGTGGGCGTGGCCCCGCCCCCTAAAAAGTTTTTTTTACATATCTCGGAAACTACTATAGCTATGTCAACCAAACTCTACAGAATCGTTTCCTTTAGGCATCTCCATATACAGTTCAAAAATGGAAGAAATCGGATAATAACCACGCCCACCTCCCATACAAAGGTTATGTTGAAAATCACTAAAAGTGCGTTAACCGACTAACAAAAAACGTCAGAAACACAAAATTTTACGGAAGGAATGGCAGAAGAAAGCTGTACCCAGGCTTTTTTTAAAAATTGAAAATGGGCGTGGCGTCGCCCACTTATGGACCAAAAACCATATCTCAGGAACTACTCGACCGATTTCAATGAAATTCGGTATATAATATTTCCTTAACACCCTGATGACATACACGAAATATGGGTGAAATCGGTTCACAACCACGCCTTCTTCCAATATAACGCTATTTTGAATTCCATCTGATGCCTTCTCTGTATAATATATACATTAGGAACCAATGATGATAGCGGAATAAAACTTTACACATACATATATATAACTTTTCAAGGTCCCTTATATCGAACACGAAGAACTCAGTGCCTAACCTAACCTAACCTAACCTAATTTTTCACCGAAAATATCGGTAAATCTCTCAGAATTTAATTCTAATTAATTTTACAGCAAAATAAAAAGATATGTAAATGACGGATAATGAAATCTCGATTATCACTTTATCATGCGAGAGTATAAAATGTTCGGTGACACCCGAACTTAGCCCTTCCTTACTTGTTTCAATTTTTTTTGTAAGCTTGCTTTTGTCTCTTTTTCTAAATTCATAGAAATTTAACAGTTTTCTTAATTATTTGTTGTTGCAGTGCGGCTAATTGAAATTTGTTGAAATATTTAGAAATTCACTTCATCTTAACTAGAATAGTCCTGAAACAAACAAGTGGTGTAAATTTAAAAGGATGGCAGGAAAGGATAGGCATCGAGTGGAGAGAGAATAATGACCAACTTTCTTGCATTGAATAAGTAGTTGAATTGCGATTAAAACAGCGGTAGAGAGAAAGAGAGAGCTGATAGTGACAAGAGCGCGGAATTCATGGATAGCGAGTAGAGAAGTGACGAATAGAAAACGGTCACAGGCTAACAGAGCTGATTTTTTTTAAAGGAAAAAACAAATTTTTATATAATAATCTAGACTAATATAATTCAATTTCTGACAGGAGAGTCTGTATTTTCCAGGTACAAAATGCATAGATATGTATATATATTTTTTATCTCGTTAAATAGTGGGACTTGACTTATGGAAATTAGTGTTTGAAGTTAAATAACACTATCGAAAAAAGGACTCGGGGTTTACGTCAAGTAGCTTATTATTATTTCACTTCAATACTTTATTTTAATAACGAACTGTTTGAAGACTATAGATGGTTCTAAACAGAGAGGAAATTGAAAGGCAATGGCTCGAGAAAGCTTGATTAATCTGTATTCAGCTAAGCTGTTAGCCAAGGCTTAACATTACCTTTAAATCATACTATCTTTAGCTTCGATGGTATCAATCTCATAAATTAGAGCGAAAATCTTGAAAAGACTTTTTTAAACACTTTGAAACACAAATAGGGAATCGAATAAGGAATCGTCAAATACAGATCTTGAAGATCAGAACCAGATTTTTCAGAAAGTAATTCTCTTAAAAAAGCTCTCAATTGCTTACTCAATATACTAAATTGTTTTTAATTTTGATTTCTTCTATTATAATGATTACCTTACACTTGTATTTCAACATATTTTTATCAACATGCTACATTAAAAACAATTCATATAAATATACATACAAGTATATGTATTATATGCACCATGTATAGCAGGCTTAATATGGCATACGGATTCTGTGGCCACAGCCACATATGAAGTTGCCTCGTAACAATGACATAATGCGCTGACCGCATTAATCACACTTTGTTAATTATAATCCAACGCATGAGCAACAAATTATATGCATGTTTTATATACATATACGTTTTATATACGTATACTTGTATACTGCATGTAGGTGTAAATTATGTTACTTATTCGCCGATTTATGGCAAATTGTTTTCGTAAGTATAACTGGAACGCAAAATAAAAGCTGATAAAATCAGTATTTTGAAAGCAAATTACACCAGCGGACACATTAATAAGAATTATTAATTAAGAGAATTTGCAAATTATTACTGAATGTTAACAAAAACCAGTTTTGCTTCACAATGCCTTACATGCATATGCAGTGGTGGTTAGCCCACAAAGGCTAAATGGCTTATTCATAATTATACAACCGGAAAAATATAAGGTTACATAAATGTAATGCAGAAATTTGCAATTTTATTTCAGAAACAAAAAGACTGAAAAAAGACTGTCTCCATTTTTGAATATAATAAATAAAGCTGAGATACCACTGAAGTTACAAATTGTAGCAGCATATGCAGATTAAATTGTTAGTAAATCCAAAGAGATCCATAACTGAAAGTGCTAAATTTGAAACGACGCGGCTTGACAGAGGACTTGAAATGGATGCTGCATTCAGCTCCATCTGTGGTCTGTTCGATTGATATATTCTGCGCGATTTACTCTCCAAGTTTTCCAACATAGAAAAGCCAGCAGCTGAATGCTAAAACCATCGTGCATAGAACATTCTGACAATTTATGGCGTGTTTTTTACTGCGGCAACTTATGTGAAACAAGATGGGTTCAACGGCACGATGCAGTTATTGCTGCAAAATTGTCGTGAAATCGAAAAATCGATTATTTTACGAGAAAGCTCGATTTTCGAATAGAATCGGGATCGAGTTTACCATCCCTACTGGCAGCCATCGGGGCACATATAAAACCTCTGCACAATAACCACCACAAAAAAAAATGATTTTTTTTCCATGTAATTTATATGGAAAACAGAAAAATTGAAATAGGCACCTCTTAATATTAATATTAAGAGCTCATCTTTTGAGTGACTTTTTTTTACATATTTTCGAAAGTTTTCAGCCTGTTTTTCAGTTGAAAAAAAAGGTTGCCTCAGAATGGCACACCCTAGTGTACATATCTATGCAAGTATCTGATATCTACCTAGTGTCCTCGTCTCCTTATTAACATACTATGTACATTTGTACTTGTATATCTCGTATATGAGACAAATCAGAACATATGTTAAGAAATGTTTCTTATTGGCCTTTGTGCTATAATATCTTTATAAATCTCAATAGTGATGAAAATTGAATAAAAAAATCTTAAAAAAATTTTGGTCAACTAGAATATATTTTCTGTACAATGACCTACGATAAAAAAGAGACTTCAAAATTTTGGTCGATCAAAAACTGATAGCTCATTGTATATAGAATTATATAGAGGACAGGCCGAAGAAATAGTGATTGGATCATTTGTTGCCAGTATGGTCCTTAAGCCAGTATGGACGTATGCAATGCAGTTATGGGGTACGGCGAGTATATTCAGCGTTGAAATTCTCCAAAGATATCAATCGAAAACTTTAAGAAGCATTTTAAGTACTCCTTGGTATGTGAGCAACTTCGAAATCCACAAAGACTTAAATACTTATATCTTTTGTTAAAGACGAAATCAGCAAATCTTGTCGAACGTATTTCGATAGATTGTCTAATCATGAAAACTTACTGGCAATAAATTTACTAAACAACGGTATGGATGTTAGACGCGTAAAACGAACTCTCATTTTGGATCTTCCATATAGATTTTAAGTAGTTTTAAGAAGATTTTAAGCAAATAAAATAATTTAAGAATATATTCATTAGTCTCAATTTGCTGATTGTCAACTGATAGATGGCAAATAAATATACTATACATATATTAAAAAAAAAAAACTAAAATTGTCGTCGAGTTATCACTACGGCTAATTCGAAAAATCTTGTTTCGAGAAAAACATGTTA
Organism: Bactrocera dorsalis; assembly: GCF_023373825.1. NCBI lineage: Eukaryota > Metazoa > Arthropoda > Insecta > Diptera > Tephritidae > Bactrocera > Bactrocera dorsalis. The sequence continues at coordinate 58,222,714 of NC_064307.1, forward strand.
AAAATTAACTGATCAAGCTGATTGAACTGAGCGCCTAATCGAAATATGAAAAAAAAACAAAATTCAAATTTGTTTTCAAAATTTCACACAAGGTGTCCTATTTAAGTTCACTTTTTAATATATTTCTATAATAATTCTACACAGATATAATTTAGGATAATAATATTTCCATAAAGATATCTATAGGTATTTTATAAGTTTAAACTGGTTAAAAATATGTATATAGTCGAAATGGGTTGAACCGATTCCCCTATACTGAACCGAGGCAAATTTTTCAAAATTATGCATTTTATTTTATAAATTTATATTGTATTTAATCATATATTTAAAAATTTTAGAAGTTATTTTAATAACAACTATTTATAATTCATAATTTACTTGAGAGTTACATTGTTGTTTTTAAAACTTGACTCATGTGTAATTACGTCGCCTAACAAATGTATTTTTAAGTGTACATATACATATTTTTAGGTAAATCATAATATTAATAGGTATGTCAAATATGAGGCATATTGACAGCTGCTTTCCAGCGCTCTTTGCTATTGTTATTATTTCTGCTAGGTTTTCTGAAAGTGTAATTAAGTGCTCAAAACGTAATGAGCTATTTGGCATTAATTTTTTCTATCATTATTTTTTTCCATCAAACAAAAATAAGTATTTTTTAGGTGTCTCGTATACAGTGTGCTCAAAGTACGTACAGTCATCACAGCTCAATAGAAATTGCAAAATAAAAACAACACAATTTTGATGCCACGAAAAAAAAAAACAAAATTAAATACTAATAAATATAAAGAAAACAAAAATCGTTAAACCCACAATTGAAAAGTGTCAAATTAGTGCTTTGAGAGCACTCCAGATTATCGGTTGCACGAAGGCGGCCATTGACTTGCACAACATGCCGGGCCAGCCGTGCTGCCGCAATGACTGATTGAGTGTTCAAAAGCGCGTGAGTCAAGCGTTTCTTTGACTGACTGGCTGGATTTCGGGCGAGTGCTGGTGTCAATTGATGTTGGTGTCTTGTTTTTGTGCACTTTAAGCGATTTAAAATTACTGTAAATGATGCTGGTGATGACGCTGGTGCTGGTGGATGGCGAGTTCGGTTCGGAGTGAATACGCATACTTACAAACATATAGTATATCGCTCACATGTGTGCAATTGCAAGCAGTTAAAATATTAATGTAGCTTTTCTGTGTTGCCGTTAAATCTTTCAAGTTTTTGTTGCTATTCGGTTTGGGAATGTGGGTTGTGTGTGTGCTTGGGTACTTAAATACAAATGTAATTCGAAACTGTTGTTGTAAAGCAATACAAACTTTGTGTTGGTACATCTGTGTGCAGAATTGTAAAAAATTTAAATGTTTCATTCTCAAGTGGACATGTAAGTGCTGCTCGATGTTTGCCTAATTGCAGATTGTTTATTTTTTTCCATGAACATTTTTCAAGTTGATAAAAATGATATTTTCACATTACGACAATTTAATTGTGAAACTCTTGAAATTAAGAAATGGTTGATAATTTTTAGTTTGGACAAAAAGTTACTTTCATTAATAAATATTTTTAGAAATTAGCATTAAATAATATTAGTAATTGTATGATTATTATTTTGAAGTTATGTATACACAAATTCTGTAAAAAAAAATGTGAATGTTCAGTTGAATATTTGTTTCATGATTCACTTGTTCAATTGCACACAACTGTGGATTCAGGAATTTTTTTTGATAATTATTTAATATTAGAATTCTTTTAGCGAAAGCAGCTGTCAAAATAAGCACGTTTCACAAGTTCATATGACTGTTTACTGTACGAGTATGTTTCACTTGTTCCGTTGTACGCATACAATAAGTATTGTTGAGTAGGATATAATTTCCCTAGTAAGACAGCAGTTAAATCAGCGTGAAAAGAGGAACTTTAGAAGTAAGATCATTTCCGTTGCAAACTTGATTTCCTCTTTGCTCGAAAGAAAGTAAAGTATTAGCCTAGATCTACATAAAATTCAACGGGTTAATAGTTTTAAGCTGCCAACCTATCTTCAGTGATGAGAAAAAACTTCGGCTTATTTGTGGATACCAAGAAGAAGAAGAACAAATGGTCAATTATGGAGTATTCTGAAAAGACTGTGTTTCTAAACTGTTTTGCAACTTTGAAAAGTTGCTGTCCTGATATGATTTGTATGCCAAAGTAAAGGTTATAATCTAAACTGCCTTGCAACAAAAAAATGCCCTGCTGTGATTTGTATGCCAAGGGTATTTATAGTCCATACTTCATTTTTAGATTTGACTACGGAGTCAAAGTTATCCTCAACAGTTAAAAAAATGAGCAAATGATTCGAGATCTTTTAGTTCCTCTTGTCGATAACAATCTTCTGAAAGCTAAGTGGTTCCTGCAAGGTGATGTAAAAAGCTTTAAAGCTTGTGAAACCATAGTCGAACTTCAAGAAACCGAATTTTATCAAGAAACGGGACTGTTAGATGATCACCTGGCGGTAAGTGCGGTGTGTGGTATATGTTAATAAATGAACTCGACTGATCAATTACATAGCAAAAATTAACAGGATGTTCTATGGAAGAAAAATTTGAGAAGAGAATTAAAAATTACTCACATTTGAGATTATGACTTTCTAAATAAAGTATGTAAAACTTTTCGGAGAGATTTTTACAAAAGTTGAACTCCTTAATTTATGGCCCCTTTATGCTGTTTATCAACACTTTTCCAAAAAATCGTAAGCAACACCCATTCGTCTCTCATTACTCAAAGCTTTCCATCACTTAATTCAATTTCTTCATCTCCGTAGTGTGCAAATATAAAAAAATAGTTAAAAAAACTAAATACTCTTAATTTGCATATATGAAGAGAAGGACACCTCAGCTGTGTATAAAAATCACTCCTTGTAAATATGCAAGATATGGTTCGAGCTTAAGATAAATAAAAACGAGCCGTATACCAGTCATAAATCACTAATCCCGTACTTCGCTAGAAGAAATCACGAAAAATGTATGTAGTATGGCGCACAACTATGTATGTTTTGTTGCCTCTTACTAGCTTATCTGCTTTTGTGCCACACGCACTTGCCATTATCCATTTCCGGTAATGGCTATCCACATCCCACAAATACATTGTCTACTTCCCATCTCTAACCAAGTTACAGCGAAACTAGAAACTTCATACTATTTAAAGCAGTATTACGAATCCTGCTTTGTCCTTGCCGCATTCAGCTTTTGGTTATAATAAATCTTCTCGTATCGTTAGTTTTTAGCTATTTTAATACACAACACGGGCACGCGCTTCCCTTCAGTCTGCGTTTTATTAAATGTGCTGCAGTACCATGGCCTAGGACACCTCCATAAATGGGCTGTACATACACACTCGTATTCGAAGTTTTCTTTAGCAGGCAACAGTCCTTGAAATTTACAAAGAAAATATACATAACCAAAAAAAAAAAGAGGTCGGCAAGCTGTGCATGGTTGCCACATTGCCTGTTTATCGCTTAACATTAACTTTTTGGTTATTCACTTAGTTTTTACCTAAGGTTTTGCGTTTATAATTTGTATCTATCATATTTTGTTATAACTGCATTTACCTCTTTCGAGCTGCAAGTTTTAGTTTTTCTTATAACTATTTAGAATGTTCTTATGGAATCGTTTACTACAAACATACTTTATTTACTATTTCGACTTCCATATCAAAGTTTCTATCACTTTCTTACACCACTTTTGAAATTTATTGCTTTTCTTTCGTGATTTTGGCACTATTATGTTCAACTCAGTTCTTTGTGTGCTAATTTTATTATTATTTTTAGTATTCCATTTCGCAGATCCAGCTTCACTGAACACTTACTTTTTTTTTGTTCTGCAGCTTATATTTAATAAACCCTTTTCTCTAGACAACATCTCTCCTAAACATACATTCTCATTCACACACATTCTTCTCGCAGCACTTACAGCAAATGTCAAACAAATCGGTATGCTTCTCTAACCGTTCCACTTGTTCAATTGTGCGTTTTTATTATTTGCTTGCCAAACCGTTTCACTTGTTCAGTTGATGTTTTATGTGCTACGCTATTGTCGTCTAAATCATGTAAACTGCCATGCCACCTTGTAGCACATAAAACGGCATGTGGTTTTTTGTTCAGAAATTTTTTGTTGCTTTTTGTGTACAAAAATGAATACGAGACCAATATCGTCGGCATTTTTCTATATGTTTTTTATACGCATGTGAGTAGGAGTTGCATGACGCCGTTTTATGTGAAAAATTTACGCGTTTGCTATTGATTTTTTCCTCGCTTAACAGCCATTGGTGACTGTGATTTAATGGGTCTCCCGTTGGGTGTACATTATGGCAAAAGAAAAAAACAGTGCTGTGAGGTAGGACGCTCGAAGTAGAAAGCAAGCTGGCAAATTTTATTTGCTGTTTTCTGACTATTATGACTTTAATATTTTTTTTTGTACAAACACGAGCACTGTATGTACCATATACATATGTAAATAATAAATTAAATTATCCGTTGAAAATTTGGTTGGTGGTTTCCATGTGTGTGCGAAAAAAGTAAATATAAAAATCAATATAAATATTTTGCTACGCGTTTATTTGCCATGACATGTGTGACAAATGTCTGTGCAACATTCTGTCGGAAGCTGTTTGTTGAAGTGAAAATTTACAAAAATTATGTGATTCTCGTTAAATTTGTTTTGCAATTATTTTTGCTTTTAAAAATGATTTTTGCTGCGCTTGCTATAAATCTCTATTAAATTCGCAGGCATGCTGTGAAAAATTGCATGAGGCCGATACATACATATACATATATGAGGGCGGTTCGATAAATAGTTGGCCTCACTGCACAATGGTGAAACCATTGAAATAGAATTTTTTTATGTGACCATATCTCGCTTTTAGATGAGCCAAGAAGGTGCCGACTATTACTGATTATTAAGTGACAAATGATAGTGACGCTTGTTGACACATCTCCAATGCAAGTTGTGCGAGATATCTGAGAAAGAGGATAACTCCAAGGGCCGTATGGACCTATTATATTTCAAATAATGAATATGAAAAAGGTAAGCAGCATGGTTTGATACTTTGCAAAATCAAACCAAAGCAGTTTCTGCATCCATTCTTGCCCATCGAAAAACTGAAAACCAGTGATATGCAAGTACATATGTATATCTATGTCCAAGAAACAGTGAGCCTCATGCTCAATCTGTTCCTAAAACGACAAATGATGTGTCGGAAAGTAATGGCAAACATTTTTTGGAATTTCCAAGATAAGGTAGGAACTACAACAAGTATGTATATGAAGAGGTGCTCTTAGGAAGGAAAAAAAAGATCTGCTGCCATGACAATAAACCGATTGACACGCCCGCTATCGCCACGGCAAAAATGGTAGGAACTATTGCCACATATAAGAACTGTTGCCATAGCTTTAACATTTGGCCCATCTCTTCCAAAAATGAAAAATTCTCTCGGCAGTTTAAAATTTAAGCCGAATGAGAAGGTTATCACCACTATGGAGTCCTACATTGTAAACCTCCAAAGTTCAAGCAAAATTGTTTTTCCTTAGTAGACTGAGTATTTTATCGAAACGCCCTCGTACATATGCAATTTATTCATAATCATATATATGATATATGCTATATAGGTAGGTTACAGTTATGATCGTTTTCACCACCCGGCGATTTCGCATAATTGCAGTTTCGTGCTTCTCCCTCCGCAACTTTATATAAATAAAAGCCATGCTTCACAAGTGTTTTAAAAAAGCTTAAAAACGTCTGGAACTGCGACGCGGCAAAACAAAAACAATAATAATAGCTTCATTAGAACCTCAACTCACGACCCGCGTGCAGATACTCACTTTTCTACTCCACTTCTGTTGCTTTTTTATGCCGCAGCACTGGCGACCCAATTTGGGTGAAATGGAGTGGCTGGTCTGCGGTAACGGTCTGCGCAATTCATTCATGCTGTCTACAGCATCCAGAGCCAACACATGCACAAGAACTCGAATTGCTATATCTCCATACAGCCATTAATTACATTCAACGTGCCACGTTAAGCCTATCAGCTTAAATTTCATGCGACAATTAGAAAAACTTGTGTAAAAGGGAAAAAAAATCCATGTCATCTACTACAGCCAAGCTGAGTGTTAAGAGTTGAGGGCGCTAAATCGTTGGTCTTTGGCGCTGTTGATAGTTTGGCATTAAACTGTGGAGCAAAGGTGAGGTTGAGTTGTTGATGCTTTCTGGTAATTGGAAAAGCTGGCAGGAAGTAGGGAGTGTTGCTGAAAATTCAACAAAACTTCATTAAAACTTATATGCTGAGGTTGTAGGGCATGCTGTGGCATAAGCTCATGAATATGGACGCGGAAATTAGATGATGGAACATGAATTTCTTTTCGGCGAGCGAAGTACACTGGGAAAAAATATTTTTGGCACTAATTTTCAGTAAAGATTTACTTAATATGAGGTATGCATGCATTTATCCAAGCTTATAAATCAGTCAGGGATACTCAAATTGCTCCCAAGTGTCTCCATGGAGGTAGCTGAGCTCAGAATAAGCAAGTAGTAATCCCCTAATATAGAAAAATTTTTATCTGAAATAAAAATACTGACGTATTGAAAGATACAAAATACAGCTTGTGCAAGAACTGAAGCCGCCTGACCTTTCCAAGCGACATCGCTTCGCTCTATGGGCTCTTAAAACGTTTCAAGAAGTTGAGGTCCATTTCTGGCTCAATGGGTATGTAAAAAAAATTGTCGCATTTGAGACGAAGAGCAACATAAAGAGATTCAAGAGCTGCCATTTTACTAAGAAAAAAACAATCAATCAATGAATTTATTGAAAGAAAACTTCGGTGAGCAGATAACTTCACATTTTGGACCGGTCGATTGAGCACCAGGATCTTGTGATATCAAACCGTTAGACTTTTTTCTGTGGTGATATGTAAAATCAAAAGTCTGTGGAGACATTCCTGCTTCGAATCAGGCCTTCCAGCAAAACATCACGCGGGGCATTCGCCAGTTACGAGTGGAAATGCTCGAACGAATCATAGAAAATTGAACTCATCGGATTGACCATCTAAGATGGCCATCATTCAAAAAAGAAATGCCAAATAATGTTTTTTCGAATGATTATGGACATGTCGCATTAAGTTTCAAGCTTCTATGTTTTTTCTTTAAAATAGAAGGGAATTTCGAAATGGTGTAGCTACGCTATTGTTTTTAGAATGATAGGCAGTGGTTTCAGCTAACCTTTATCGTCTTCAACTTCTTCTATGAAAGGAAGGATAGCATTTTTTGAGCTTCAAACATTCCAGATATTTCATGGAATTTTTCGTTCTGAAACATTCATATATTAATATAAGGTCTATATGTTAATCCTAAGAGAGGTTTATTAGTGGACGAGTAGAAATGCAAAATAAATTACAGAAAATGACATATTCGTATATTTCGATTTATCTATCTCGAAAATAGCCATTGTCAACTAATTGGCAATGTTTTTCGGATTGAAAACTTGTATTCAGACGGAACCACGAAAAATTTGGACTACAAAACAGAGCCGTTTATATTTTCGAGTACATAGATATATGATCCTCAATAAATTCGGAACTATAACGCCACTTTAATAAGGTTCGGAGATGCCTTTTAATCGAATTAGATAATTTTCATCTTAGATACATATATAACAGAGCTTATCATAGGCAGCTACCTTGCGATTCTAAAGCAACGAATTTTCTGATATGATTTTATTTTTCCGAATCCTCCTCACTTATGATATTTTAGATGATATTATCATATCCTCAATTCCATTATTTTGACACAGCAGAAATCTTTTATCGCTAAAACGAGTTAGAAAGTGTTGGCTTACCACCAAATCCAGTTTAATTCCCGCAACAAAAAAAAAAAATAAATAAATGAAAATCAGCCAAGTTGTGAGTATATCAGCAATGTTGGAGCCACACTGAAAAAAAAACATATAAGCAAATACAAATACCCGACCAACCAAACAAGAAAACGCATCGTTGCATGCAACACACTTTACCACGTCAGTGACAACAAAAAACTTTATGGAGAAGGAGAGAGCACACGACAAAAACTATAAGTCTTAAGCGGGTGTTAAGTTGGTAATTTTATGCTTGAGCTACGTTTAATTTCTGTAATGAAATTGAGTATTTTATGTAGCCGTTGGAAAAATTGTGCATGACGACAACAACAGCAACATCAACTAAATACTAAATGGTATAAATTGGTATGGCAAAGAATTTGTAATGAAAAGCTTTTTGAACACAACTTATCGAAGTGGCTAATGTGGCTTTGATGAAGTCGCACGCTGCAGTTTATGACTTAGGCGTTGCTTGGCGACGATTTTTTATTGATAATATACAGGTTAACGCTTGATGAGACTGTTGATTACAATTGTGTGGAATGATGGTGCTTAAACTGATGTGGGAAGACTAGTTTAAGAGTGGATAACGCAGATTAGATTTGGTTTTGTGGGAACAACATTTTGGTTGCATGTTCTTAAGTGACTTTCAGATGTACTGTGAGTTGTATGGTGCTCAATGAGCGTGTTGAATTATGCTAAATATAGTTAAGCTCAAAGTGTATACTTTAGTAATATGCAGTTTTTATGAATGTTTATTATTTATTCTGTTCTTAAAACTATAATATACTTGTAGTATTATAATTTTTTATACAAAAGTTGCTTAATACTGTATTCACATATCAAGAAAGAGTTCGCCAATGGTCATAATTCTTGTTATTGTAGCCACATATGATATTATCCGTGAAAATTTGATGATTACTACCAAGGCGATAGATAGAAACACGAGCCTGTTTCGATAAGGTGACCGTCGTGTCCCTTGCCTTTTATAGGACTATATTCTTAAAATTTACTTACGCTTGAACAACGTTTACAAACCGTTCAACTCTATTACGAACATCCACGTTCTATAGAAAGAGTTCGGCACGGCATTTATTATTCGGCATTATATTCGATCTGGATAATATTAGACCGAATAGACCACGTTCAGTATGTAGTGAAGAAAATATAACAGCCGAGGCTGAGAGTGCACACGAGGACCGTGAAGAGTCGGTTCGGCGCCGTTCGCAACAACTCGCACGGACGTATGGAACAATTTGGCACACGTAACGTCGAGATCTTAAATTGAAAGCCTACAAAATACAGTTTGCGGAAGAACTGAAGCCATCATACGTTCCCAAGTGACATCGTTTCGATCTACGGGCTTTTGAAAAGCTCCAATAAAATCCGATGTTTTCGAGTAAAATTTTTTTCGGCGATGAAGCCCATTTCTGGCTAAATGGGTATGTAAAAAAAGCGAAATTGCTGCATTTGAGACCAAGAGCAACTTGAAAAGATTCAAGAGCTGCTACTTCGTCCAGGTTTGTGGGCCGGTGGAATCATCAGTCCATATTTTTTCAAAAATGGTGCCGGTGAGAAAGTAATCGTGAATGGCGACTGCTTTCGCGCCACCGCGGAATAACCGACTCTTTGAAGCCTGAAATTGAAGACCGGGATTTCGCTTTTAACAAGACGGCGCCACTTCTTACAAGTCACACCAATCAATGGATTTATTGAGAGAACACTCTAGTGAGCATATAAACCAAGATCGTGGTATATCATGCCGTAAGATTTTTTCCTGTGAGGATATGTAAGGTCTAAAGTCTATGCGTACAATCCTGCCTCGATTCTGACCTTGGAGCAAAACATCACGCTTGTCATTCGCCAGTTACCAGCCGAAATGGTCGAACAAGTCATCGAAAATTGGACCCAAGGGACCTTCTCGGACCTTCCCTTAATTTCAAATCAAATAATGTTCTTTCGAGTGGTAAAAAACATTCCCCACTAAATTTGAAGTTTCTGTTTTTTTTTTTGTAGTAGTAGTAGTAGTAGGCAACCTCGAAATGATCAGATTTTGTTAAGTACTTGAAGTGGTTTCTTATCTAAAAGCTAAGACAAATGTTGAAAGTTGATTAGTATAGAATTTGAAATATTGTTTAATGCTTGAAGTAGTTTCTTGATTGAAGCCTAATTCGACTATCGAAAGTTAAAAGAAAGTTGGTAAGGAGTCAGTATGAGGTATACTAAATAGCTACCTTTGATAAACAACGGGACTTTGCACCGAAGGTCTTGAGCAATACATTGCAGCATCTTTAGATTGGAAAGAGATCATACGAGTATATAATATATAGTTAAGGGAATTCTTGACTCGCAAATAAAGGTGGATGGGCGAATTATCTGATAGAAACTCCCCATAAATATCACACAACTTTTACTGCTCCTAGGCCGGTGAGAAATGTCAAATATTAAGCAGTAGATCAATTCTTCATGTACCATAAACATATAAGATTTGAGGAAAACAGTATATCTTTAGTTTTATTATATTCCTAATTCAGTAAGATATTACTGGATATTAAGGATAATACATTGCTTTCATTTTGGGGCAATAATATGTTCTTCCTCATTTAATTAAACTAGGCATCGGAGTAGTTATATCTCCAGTGAAAATGGGCATGTTTGGGAATTGTCAATGGGTTCGGCTGTGTACATGGTCTATCAATAACGTGTTTTTCGGATTTGTATCAAATTTTGTCGGTGTTCAGTAAGGTCCACCATTTTATCATGTAATTTTTCCCTTTTATGCAAAGCTTGAACATTGCCCAATTCCGAATTTCCAGCGGAAACCAGTCATTGAAAATTTTTGTAAACGGGATAGAGATATGCAAACGGAGCCATGGTATCCATTTGGTCCATATTTTGTTCAAATCATAAATGGCATAATGTTATCCAGGTAACAAAAAAAACACAAAACCTATTTTGATCAAATTTGAATGCTTTACTTCAGTTTAACATCATGTCGTACTTATTGGCAGACCCTTTTGTATATACATATGTACGTAACTGGGGTAAATTTGAATCCCACAGTCTTTATGGTATTAGAAGTTAAAAAAGTTAGTAAACATCATAGCTCACAAATGTATTTAATTAAGCCTTTTTTGAGCATTTTGAATAAAATTAGAAACAAGAAGAATTTATCATCAGAAACAAGCGAAAAAAATGCAGTTGGATTAGTTATACTAGAGCTAGAGAACTGTTTGTAATAACCTATTAGGAATATACTTAAATTTTTATTCTCTCTCCCTCTTTCTCTTTTTCTACAATGATGATAAAATGATCAATTTTATAAAAGTTTGTAATAATATTGTATTTATACTCCATATACTTTACAACCAAAATACATTCACTTTCGTAATCAGCTAATTATCTATGATCCAAAAAATTGCTTACATTTTCATCCCGCCTTCTCAATTTAGCTTATTCGGTTTATTTATTACGATTGCCAAACAAAATTCAAATAAATAAAATGTCAATGTCATTTAACGTTTTGTTGCCACACAACGCCATTTGAGGCAATAAAGTGTGGCACGTTTTAATGCCGTTTGATTTGTGGGTCAAGCGCGGTGCTCGTGATGAGGCGGCTATTGTTCGCCGCTGCCGCAGCTGGTGCCACTGCTTTTACCCATCGCTCCTCAACCATGGTGTTGGTGAAGCGCTTTTATGCAAATGGCTGTCATAATGACAACAACACGCGCCACGCTGCTTTTACTTTAGCTGCGCGCTTTTCATTACACTCGCCTCCGCTCGCTGGCGTTTAGGAGTATGTTTACTTGAGCTCAGCCGGCGCTTTGCCAGAGGCGCCAATGTTGATTTATGGCTAGACAGCGGGAGCAGCCAACTTCTATTTTAATGTGTTTTCCCCGACATTCCACGGCAATAAAAGTTCGCTTTTTTATTTTAGTGGAGAGCAATAAAATTTAGCTGGGAATTAAAATGAAGGGATACGTTTAAGTGAAGCGGTAATTAAGTAAACAGTAGGGGCCATGGACTACACATACGAAATTTGTGATATGAGTCGCGTTTGTTGCGCTTAACTTGCATGTCTACAATATTAAGTAAGCCAAAAATTTAAGTCGAAAGTTATATTATTTACTTTACAAGCGTTGCTACTAGTTGAAATTAATCATGCCAATTCCTACACTGATGTCATAGAGAACTTTTCATTCGAACTAAGCCAAGCCAAAGAAAATTTATCCAGATCAAACTGTTAGCCAAACTACTCCCTAGCGTCCTATTGTCATTCTAAAGCATCTTACAACATCAAAGTTGCATACGCGGTCACCACTTGAGCCTAGACATTATTCATAAAGTATATAAATACATCCGTACTTTATACTCTGGAGGTATTCACTCATTGTAACAGCTGTCTGAAATCCGAAGGATTCAAATTGTAATACAGTAAAACGGAAGTTCAAAGATAAATAAATACTAACAGGTTATAAGAAAACGCATACTAAAACTTTAAGATTACGAAAAAAGACAGGCTGGTTTCTTTTCACTATATTTCGCATTTGTATTCGATCAAAGCTATTTTATTATATAGTACATAAGTTGACATGTTGACGATAAACGAGTCGATATTCAGTGCTTGTCCTTAGATGAGGCTAGATTTCCCTGATTTTAGTTGATTTGTAGAGAGAAAAAGTTTGTTATGTTTTCATATTTTTTTACAAGAATGACAACTCATCTCCAAGGCCATCCGTGAAGAGTAAAAATTGGGTAAATTTCGTTAAGCCCAATGGTTGTGGCTTAATGAAGGTAGGTTGAAACTGCTTACCTTTCTTATGTCAAATTTACCCCGGTTAACTATTTACCGAGCAAGTTATATTAGGTATAGAGGTCCTCAGATGATTAGGTCTATTACAAAGTAAATGGAAATACTGTGTCAAATATCCTTTGTATATATTTGAGGTCCCGAATGTGGTAAAGCACAATTTAATATTATGTTAAAGATTCCTAATTAACATTTTGAGTTGAAAATTTTGAATTTGTTTGTATTATTGTAGATGCAGTACAAGAAGGTCACAACTAAGAGGTCAAGAGAACGTCATAACGAGACGAACAAAGACGGACGAAACTACAGGAAAAAAGGCCATCCTCTGTGCAATGAAACCCATAGATTATGACCCCACTGATTAGGGGCACAGGAGTTTAATATTTCAAGAAATAAATTTCGATATACTCGTATCTTGAGTGCTCTCAATATATGCTTTCTAACTTAAATATATGCGTACCTGTAGCATATATTTTTTAGAGCGAGCTAAATCAACTCAAACTCAACAAACAACTCAAAGATGGAAAAATCGCGTTTGCTGATTCTATGGATCATTTTGAACATTTTTTCAAAAGAGATTATGGATCAAAACCCGGTTTCGAGCCAGGGCTTTTAAGGCGAAATTTTTGGAGAGAGATTAAAATTCGTTCGTTTTGAGATATCTGAATGAAATTTAACAGTTAGACATATGTCTCTAATACAACCGATTATTCATCTTCGCCTTAAAAATCGCTGGGTCGAATATGATTTTAGATTCATAGTGTCTTAAGCAAAATTGTTCAGAATGAATCGCCGAACATTCTCCGCGTACTCAAGTCTTAGGGAGTTGAGATGATATGTTTATATTAGAGATGTATGAGTAAGTTGTACTCGTATATACAAATACGGGCATTTTATTAAAAAAGATGAGATAAGAGTGTTAAAAAAATGACAGATTTATATCTATTTTATGAAACCCGTAGTACATGCTTATATAAGCAAAATTCCAACAGCTGATAAGAAAATAAAAGAGTATACATTTTTGACAATCAATATCGTTGCATTAAATATATCTCTCCAAATATGCGTAACATATACGAGTGCTTATAGCCAGTTTCTATGGCTGAACAGAAGGAGAGTCTAATGAAACCAGGATATAGCAGAACATAGTACATACAGGTACATAGCACAAAGTGTAAAAGTCTATATTTAAATTTGTAAAACTCTCACCTATAAATATGTACTCCTCTCCTCATCGTCTACAAATCAAGAAAGCTATTTCTTCAAGTTTATTACTTCTACTTTCTGCTTTGATTAATGAGCGGCTTATAAGTATAAGCCTAATGAGGCTCATAATTTCTATTACTACTATATGGTATACTTTCCACACTCGACGGGGAAACCTAGTGATTTTGAAGCATTTATGTATAATATCAGCATAACATTAAAGATTTTCACGTTGTGCATACAAAAGACAAATGTAAATAATTCAGTTATATAAAATATCACCGAAAATAAACAACAAATCACAACTAACCGACCAAACAAACAACAACAAAAGGGTCTCAAGCGAACAATCAAATCACCAAACTATTAAGTGCCTTGGACAGCGCTGACCAGTTGAGGTGCTGAGCTTTTGTCGCATCAAGGCGGCAATGTATATGTGTATGTATGTACACACATATGTATGTATTTTTGTATATATGAATATATTATATATACGGCTAAAGTGTCACTACTGATTTGATTGCGCGTATTTGCATAAAATTAAAATGCCATTAAATGGGCATAACATGTACAAGCGACACACACGCTCGGCATTTGCTCTTGAAACGAGCACCAATCCACTTAAAACCTGGAAAAAAATGGCTAAACCTTACCACCGTTTTACGGTTTTAACACCTCTGCGTGCCCGCACCAGCAGCCGCCGATGCCCTCTTTCCGCCGATAATGGTGTTATTTTATTCATAATTAGATATGGATTTTTGTCTCTTAATTTCTTTTAGCACTTTTAGCGCATATTTTCTAGCGTTAGTTTTGTTGGTTTTCTCGTTTTTGGGATTTTAGCGCCACACATTATTAATCTGAAGTGGATGACCTGTTATTGGTTGCTTAATGTGTAATAAAAAGAGCCCATACAACAACAACGAACCAACAAAAAGAAAAAACATAATATGAAAGAGAAAGGCTGATAAATGTGTAGATATCTGTTAACTTTGCTCATAGAAAAAATAGCACCTATTGGTAAACTGTTTGTAGTATTTAATCAAAGAATTGAATTGGTTAAAATTAGACTTAGATCAGGACGTACAAAATACACAAAACAATAATCTTACGCATCTTTTGGACTTGACGCCCTGTATCTTATGCTCTGAAACACTAGGTTTTGCAAAGGTGTTTGATCTACCACACACACTTTAAGCTCTATCGAAAGTTTATTTGCCTTCCAAAAGTCGACTTCTTCTGATATATAGTTGTTTGAGGACCGCGCTAATCTGCCGCAGCAGTTCTAATTGCAATCGCTTTCGCGATATTATTTGAGCAGGCGTCAAATACGGACATCAGCAAGGAGAAAATACGACATAATTTACAGTTCCTATAAAGTCAAAAGCGCAAGCCAGGCAGCTTAAAATGTACTCGTAAATAGTGTTCACGGTCCCGATACTGTAAAAGCCAATCCCACACAATCTGGGTTTCGTCGATTCGGTTTCAGTAATGTCAAAGTTGCACCACGATTTGGTAAGTCAATCGTTCAAAATAGCGATGAGATAATGGAAGAAATAATGCTCGTACGTCACTCTTTCGATTGCTTAGAAGCTCAACATTGAACAAAAACTCGTTTGCAGCTATTTTAGTAGGGCTGGATAATGCAAAAAGAAGCTCGATGTAGCACAGGAATTAAACGTAAAAAAACCTTACGAGTATGCCCCTCTAGACATCGCTGCTGGCACCCAACAAAATCGATTTCTGAAGCGTGTGATTATAGTTTTGTCTGGTGGGACTGGCAAGGAATCAGACCTACGCTGTCATCAATTGGAACATCTGAAAGAAGCAAACGCCTAGAAGCGCTCAACTTTGACCAATAAGAGAGGAATTGTGTTTCACTACTACACCGCCAGGCCACACACTTCAATTGTAACTATAGACAGTCACCAGTTCTATGAGTTTGAATCGGACGTTCTAATGCATCCAAGTTACACCCCGGTTCTGATACCAAGTAATTACTATTCGCTATTGTCAACGGCGAAGAGTATTGCTGGTGAAAAAGTCACTTCAAGAGTAGCTTGATCGACTGTCTCAATTTTTTTGACAATAGGAACGATTCTATGAGATTATTATAAAATAACCTTCGAAGTGGCAAGAGCTTATCGAAGATATTTTCATAACTTAGAGCATTCAAATTATGCTTAGTAAACCTTCCAGTTAAGGGGTTAGGAGTAGTCAGAGGCATGAAAAAAATGAGAGTTTTCAGTATTTTTTTTTGCATTAAATCATATTTAATTTCCAAAGTTATAGGTGTTTGTGTATACCCAGTTCCAAAAATAGGTACTTGCAGTGACAACCATAAGTTCTTGGAGATTCGTCTAAAATCAACCGGACAAAAAAATTTCTTTTATAAATAATACTCAGCTTGATCGAAGGATTTTTTTCAAAAATTACAAAATGGCGGCCTCAGGAACTTTTTATCTAAATTTTTGGAAAAAAATCAGCAGTTAATTGGTCTTAAAAAATCGAAATTTTTGATAAAAAAAATCCTTCAATCAGGCCCGAGTTTATTATGTATTCTAAAAGCTGTATAAATTTTATTACGAGTTACAGTTGTTACCAGTTCAAAAAACATAGTTTTGAGAAAAACGCGTTTAAAGTTTCACACTAGCGCTTTGAAGTGCCCGAGCTCTCTTTGTTATTTGTCGAATAACTAAAAAACTTATTATCGGATCAACGTGAAATTTTCAGAGAATAAAAAATGCAAAACAGAAAATTAATTTTTTTTAATTCTGACTACCCCTAACCCCTTAATGCGAAAATAATGGCGAAAAATTCGTTTCAAGACGAGATTGCAAAAACCAACTGTCCCAAATTTTTTTTTTGCTAGTAAGGACGAGTGTTTCTATGAGAGTGCATTATAAAAGGAGGTCGTTTCCCCTAACTCAGATAATTCAAACTATGTTTTCTGAAAATCTTTCAGTTAATGCCAAAATAAGGAAAAGTTTGTATGTACATATATATTTATATACTTTAAAGGAAAAAGTCGTACTTACCCTACTAGACGGAGAAAAGCATAAAGCAGAGAGTGCCAATAATTTCCTAAAATAAGAAAAATTCATTTATTTTATTTAAGTTTTACAGCATCTTAGACAAATCTTCATAAATAGAAATATGCACTTACAAATATTTATTTATGAAAAAAATATATATTTTATAAAGTTATCTTTCCCCTCAATAATTAAATGCCAATTAAGTATGTAAATGAGTTTAATTAATTAATTTACAATTTTATTGCAGCAAAGTAAGGCGCTAGCAAATTGTTTTACCGTAAAAGCCTATCCTCCGAGTTCTCCGTAAGCAAAAGTAATGAAAGTCAATTCAAAGAAATCTAACATAAATATCGTGCTAATTGCGCGACAAACTTAATTTGTGTCAATTTTTATGTCACCAAACTCAATTTAGTGTGCAGTTGTTGAATTTTTAATTTTCGATTTATGCGCATTTAAGTCAAAAGCATGTGCGTGTGTGCGTAAATGTATGTCTGAGAGACTTTCAAGCGACTCAAAAATGTGTTGGCTTTTTAGCAAATATAAAATAAATAATGCGAAGCGCAAAAAACAACAAAAAAACTAAACTGATACAACAACATAATGAACCGTAACAAATGGCAATGGTTAAGAATTGATTAAAAACCGGTTGAAGGCGATTGTAGCAATATTGGCTAATAAAAAGGAGCTGAAAAGCGACGAGAAAAAATGAAACGAACTGAAAGAGAAACTAAAACTAAAAATTTTAGGTAAAAAAATTATTTTTTTTTTATGTAAAAAAATATAAAAAACAAAATTAAAATAATAATAAAAAATTATTTCTACAATAAACAAGAAAAAGGCATTAATTTTGGCACCGAAGCTATAATTCATTTGACAAAAAAGTTAACAACGTAATTTTGATTGGCCAGTGTATTTGGCACTTGGTTTTTTGGTTAAAAAAATCATTAAAAAAATTATTTGAAAAAAAGTTTATCATTATTAGTGCCGTTGCCTTAGAGAATGATCTATGCGAAATTACGTGAGGATACCTCGTCAGATAAAAAAGTTGTCCATACAATAAATTAATTTCGATGGATCAGTTTGTACAACAGCTATGTGCTATATTCGCCCGATATCAACGGTTTCGACAAATGAGCAGATTCTTGAGAATAGAAAGACATCTGTAAAATTTAAAATCGATATCTGTAAAACTGAGGAGCTTGTTCACGTATATACAAACAGAAAGATGGGGATAGCAAAATCGACTCAGCTCACTCCACTGCGTGGGTAGATTAATTTACGTTGCTTCGAGTATAAAAAGTTATTTGAAAACAAAAAATTTTACCACCAAATTTAATTACAATTGCATTGCACATAAAAATTACAACAACAGTGACCACACGGATATGCAACAAGCAGAAACGCCGCAACGGCAATCAAATTGAAGCCAATCGATGAACAAAGCCGATAAAGAATCGACAATAAAATATATTATATACTGTTGTTGTTGTCAGTAAAATCACGTAGACGTCACCCATGTCCATGTTTAAGCAAAAAACCAAAAAAGTAGAAACTTAATGAGTAATCTCATTACAGCCAAAGAGTGACAGCGGGACATGGCGTAAAATACTTCAAAAATTATAGAATTGCTGGCTGCGCGGGTGGGTAACCCCGACCACAACCAAAGCATATTAAAAAACATTAAAAGCAGAAAAAAACTTAAATAAAGAAATACATATATAAAATTGAAAAGACACTCCCGTGTAGAAAATTATAAATGGACTAAGCGCTGCTGTTGTGACTTTTGATTGACAGCTTAGCCAAAAATGACACACGCACAACAACAGCAATAACAGGAGAATGCGTCGACTCCAAAAATTATTATGAACGTGCTGAGAACATTGGACGTTTTTGTCAAAAGTTCGATACTTCGATGGCTACTTTTGTTTTTCGCGCGCTCAATCGCGAAATCACCGAAATTCGTTTAAATTAGTTGCTTATTCAAAACACGTGTCGCGCAAAAATTGTAATAAATTTAATCGTTGTCCAACATTAGCTTGATTTTCACAATATTTTTTAAACGTTAGTGTGTCTTTTTCCATTTCGTTAATGTCAAGCGCAGTGTCACAGCCTTCTACTTCACCCATGTCTGTCGCGTGCACGTACAATTTTATTTTGCTTGTTTTCCTTTTGGCTTTTTCGAGCATTTAACTGAATTTTAAATATTATAACAAATATTTTTTTGGCAAAAAGTCATTAAAAATCTTGTAATGCGTAATTTACGATCATTTCATTTGTTATTTAAGCAGGCAATTGAAGCATTTATGGGCCATATGGAGTTTTGCGAAATTATGTATTACTGGTTGGGGAGATAGCTACGAACTTCAAGCTGCATTGTTGTTGAGATATAAAACTTAATTTCGGGAATCAATAAAGCGGTTTAAGTAGGTTATACGTTGAATACTCGAAATAACGGTGAATGTGTTAAAATATGCAAAGGTATAAAACCTCTAAAGATCGTAACGGCAAACTAACTTGGTTAGGTCAAATTAAAAATAGTTTGGTTAGGTTTTCGACACCCAAAAAAAAACAAGAAAAACTCCGGTAGCAACAAAGCTATAATACCCTTCACAGGAGCATTTTTAATAGCTTAAAAGGGTATAAAAATAAGCCTTGATAAATTTTGCGAAGATACCTTGTGAAATAAAGAAGATTTACATACAAGTACTTCATTTTGATCGTTCAGTTTGTATGGCGGCTATATCCTATAGTCCAAAGCATTTAATACAAATTACCAGTTCCTTCGAGAGGGAAGGACGCACAAAAACCTCCTTTTTACAAGTAACTCCGGAAGCTTTACATCATTTTATATCCCTTGCTTCGACACTATGATTACTACATTTCATAGAATATACATAGTATATAATACGTATATACATCTCTTTTAAAAAACACGAGAGAATAGTGCATGATTTTTTCAACGATTTGCCTAGTTATAAGACAGGTTACTGATGAAAGTTTTGAATTTAGTCCTTTGGGAAAACACAAAAATTTTGTAGTCGGATCTTATGTATCAACTGAAGCCCTTGACTTTGGAGCACTAAAAATATTAAGACTTTTTAATTTAAATTTCGCGCGAAAACCCATTCTTCGAAATATTTATTTTTCTTGGTTGGTATGACTGTAAGCGAGATCTTTGCTAAATGTTTCATTAAAATAGCCATTAGTATTTAGCATACGCTTTTGTTTCTGAAGTGCATAAGCTGCATGTTCAGAATTTTGGAAAAGGCCCTCGGTTAACATTGTTTGGCACGAGCAAGTGTTTTGACTGGGTACAAATTTTTCAAAGAGGATCGAGAACACGTTTACCATGAATCACCTTCAGGACGGCCATTAACACCAATTGATGAACAGAACGTCAATTAAAACAAAGGAATTGATGCTTGAGAATCGACGATTAACAAACTATTTTGATAGATCGCTTAGGCCTAGGAAAAGGGAAAGCACGATTGATTCCAAAATCACTCAGATTTTTAAAAAAACAGAGCCAAGTGAATTTTTCTGGAACAATGCTTTTCTACTACCAGGATATCATCTAACGTATTATTACTGGCGATGTGTTTTGGATATATGCTTTTTTATTTATTGGCTTATACACCACTTTCGCAGTTATAGCCGAGTTTGCAACAGCGCGAGTTAAGAAACTTATTCCTTATAATAGTAACAGACATCAAAACAATCTTATCTTAAAACAAAGCAAATGTATCTAAGCAAACAATATATATGTAAACAAACGTAAACAAATAATATAATCTGTATCTTAACAAATTATTAACTAGTAATAAGTAAACATACTAGTTAATATAAATAGAAGTAAGAACCATGTAATAAGTTAGTGTTATTTCTGGTAAAAAAAAACCTTTGTAAATGCGCAAAGGACCATAAATCACCCGCAGAACCTTTCTCTTAAAAACTCGCCATCGTCCTTGGCTCTGTACCACATAACAGGACGGAAATAATGAGTTACTTAGGGAGTGTGGTTTTTGTTCTTCGAGAGAGGACTTTACTTCTCAATTGCCTACTCAGTTCGAAATAGCACCTGTAGTAGCACCTGCCGTTGATGTTAATGCTGGTTCTATGGTTACGATCAATCGGCCGAATACAGGTCAAAAATCAAGGTTATGCTCACAGTTTTCTTGGATCACAGCTCGATGATGCACTACGAATTCCTACCGACCGACCAAACTGTCAAGAAGTAATACTATGAGTAGTATGCGCAGTTGACGAAGCTTTAAGAAAGAGACCGGTATTAAGAACCGACAACTCTTGGTGTTTGCACCATGAAAATGGACCGTCAATGCTGTATGGATTATTCTTCGTGCCACAATCACCGTATTCGCCTGAATTAGCTCCGTGTGACTTCTGGCTATTCAGCGAACCCAAACGGCTGCTCCGAGGAAACCGTTTTGAGAATATTAAATTTATGAATAAAGTTTTACTATATTTTGCTCAGAAAAAGTACAATAAAAACCAAAAACTAAATATGTAGTTATTGCTGATAGTGGAAAAGCTCAAATTTTCTTCAGCTGCCAAAATAAATAAATCTTTAGTCATTCGAGAAAATTGTGTACTATGGCCAAGTTTGAATTTCTTTGGGTGACTAGTAAGATTAATATAATTTGAAGAGAAATCATTGTTTGACAATAAAATTTACCAGGAAGCTTAAGACAATTATATATCTGAATAAAACCCGAATACGTTATATTTTACGTTTGAAAATTCTTGAATTTAAAAGCTTCCTGAATTCTACATTTGTGTGAATATGTTTTAGGTGTTTTAAAGACTTTCGTTGACGAATTTGGGCTCTTTTTTTAACTGCTCTGTTTTCGATCTTTAGTACATTTCTCTCACAACAAGTACTATATGTATTTACACATATCGCCTGTAACCATGACCACCGCCTGGAGACATTTTATTGTAATTTAAGCCTGATATCTGAGTACACGCGTACACTCGTTTGGTTTAGCCGTTACATGTGCGTGTCTGCTGCTGCCGGCAATATTGTTGACGATATCATAAATTCACCATAACATATCATAAAACTCGGCAGTCGAGTAAATAAAAGTGCCGCAGATTGAGAGGGAGGAGGTGAAGAACAAGAGGCGAAAGTGGATGTGGAAGCTATGAAGGAGCCTACTTGATGTAGATACAGCTGTTTATATACATACATGTATATATAAAAATAGGTATATATAGGAAATCAAATGTGCAAAAGATGCGACGGAATGGTGATAAAGGGAGCTAGAGCAGTGGGGAATACTGGCACTATGATATTTATGTGTGAAAGTTGTTGCCGTTTTTGTTTTGGTTTTGACAAAAAAACCTGAAAAATTTATTATTTTTCGTTCCATCCGCCTCTTAAGCGCTGAGCGTGTGTGTCACTCTGTCTGGAATCAGGTAGCGGACATTAAATTATGTAAAGTAAAAATTATGAGCGTATTAAGAACGCCAGCACACACGCTGGCAGACGCACGAAGCGAGCAAACCGGAAAAGCTGCAATACACAGGGAGGCAGGCAGGCAGTGCAGACCGGCGCAGAGAGAGCTAGACGTAAGGACTAAACTCCTGTCGTGTTGCTATGAAAGTGCGATATAAATACTTTTTACGTATGTGTGTGTAACGGCACCCAGTGGCAGGCACCTAGTCAGTCGGCGGCAAAGCTTGGGAAATTCTTCACATTTTGCGGTAAGCGCACATACTTGTGGCAAGCTGCAGCGCCTACCCACAGCGGCTCCAAAGCGTTGCGTTTTCCGTTAGTTACAGTCATACTTTTACTTTTGTTAATGTTGTTGCTATTTGTGGCAAAGCAGCGGGTAGGCTGCTACGTATGCGCTGCTGTTGTTGTCATTTGTTAGTATTACTGTTATTACAGTCGGTTCAATTGTGGTGTTGGTGGTGTTGGGTTAGGCATTTTTGACAGTCGCAAAACGGGCGAATGATTTATGCGTCCAGGAAGTTAATTTATTAATTTTTGTTAGAACAACTGCGCCTGGCTGCTGCTCGCACAGCGTTGCCAACTAGCGTTGTGAAAGTTTATGAGGCAGAGAAGCATAGTGAGAGTGAGAGTGTGTGAAAAAGAGAGATAGAGATGAGAAGAGTGTTGCGCCTAAGCGACTCTGTGTGTACTCAACTGTTAAGTGTTTGGTGGTTAGAGGTCAAAATTAATGGGTTCGGTCATTAGTAGCAGGCGGTAATGGAAAACGCTTGATGTGAAAGTATTTTTCTTAGTTACATTTACATAATTTCTTGGAAATATCAAATGTAGTGTGTTAAAAAATTATTTAAATTGTAGTGCAATTTTTTTATATTAAGAGAAACTTAATTCTCTATAAAACTCGTCGACTCGACACTTCTCTACTAGCTAAGTGGGACTTCTACTCGCTTGTCAAATAAAATTATGCGATTAAATTCAGTAATAATCACTTTTAGAGTACGATAGTTGTTTGTTCTATTCATTAATCGCATACGACTAGTTTGAATTGGAAAGAACATGATGGTATAGAAACAGGATAGATTAATATAGGAATTGCTTAATACCAGAGCAACAACATAATACTTTCCATCGTTTCAGGAATAGGTACTGAAGCAATTGTTTTGAGTTCATCCACTCTTTAGTTCGCTGGCTGAAAAGAAAGGTCAAAAAACGCCTGAATACAAGCAGCGGCACTTACGCATTCTTTCATCTTATAAGAATCGTATATTTTTGGAATAGAATATAGCTCACCTGAAATTTGGGAAGTCGCTTTATAGCTTAACAATGATTTTGATGATGTGAAATCTCAGAAGAGAGTAATTTATGATAACCTCTACCAGATTATTCAGTTAATTCTGTCCTAAAAATTCGAAAGTAATTTTCGAAATGTCTTATTCCTCGGGAGCCACGTATAAGTTTCATGAGTTTTTAGCTCCTCTGAGATCAACTTAGTGACAAAAAGAGTATGTGTTATATCTTATAGAGGAACATAAAATACAATATATTTTGTTTAATTTCAGCAAACGTTCATTCAAACGTCTGTAATAAGACGTTCTTCGAGAAAAGCTCGTCAGAAGTTGACAGCTAGTGAGTGAGAGTTCTCAGTTCTAGGTTTGAGGTGTTTAAAAGAGTATAATATTCACTTGACGTCAAGAGTAGCTCCAACTTAAGCTTAATCACTGTAACTGCTTTATTTTTAGACGCGATCTGTGATCTTTATAATTATATTTCACCCTCTTTCATTTTACTCTGAAAGTCGTCTTAAGATCCAATATTGTGTATAATTTCTTGGCTGTGATTTTTGTATCATTCTAGAGTTTTTAAAACTAAGTGAAGTCCATTAGGGTATTTTATACTTAATGAAGCAAGCCCTTTTGTTTTCGGTTCCTTAAAAAGCATTTATATTTCTTTACATATAAGCAACAAGTATTGATAAAAAATCTAGTATGTTCGGGTCCATGAAATCCAACCGAATACGAGTTTATTTCCGGTTAAAGACTGATAGTTGAAATATATATTCAACAAAACTATTGCTAAAGCTCTTCTCAGTGAAGAAGAATGAGAGTTCAATGAAATTTTAGATAATAGTGTAGTTACATATTTCGTGGGAGAGCCTCTAATATATACTCACCAACTACAGCAAAGACCGACATAAACCAGAACCATAAGGTGTTCTGCATTATAAGGCTGGTTCAATATTGACTCCAAGTTAATTTTAGTATAAAAAAAGATATTTATACCCTGAACAGGGTATATTAAGTTTGCCACGAAGTTTATAACACCCAGAAGGAAGCGTCGGAGACACTATAAGGTATAAGTATATATAAATGATCAGTATGTCTGTATGTATATATACGAACTAGTCCCTCAGTTTTTAAGATATCGTTTTGAAATTTTGCAAACGTCATTTTCTCATTTGTCGGAACTGCCGATAAAAACCGAACGATCGGAATCAAGTTCTTATATGGAAAACGTTCACATTTGACAAGATATATTCACGAAATTTGGTATAGATAATTTTCTAAGGTAACAATGTAATCTCCGAAGAAATTGTTCAGATCGGTTAACTATAGCATATAGCTGCCACACAAACTGAATGATCGTAATCAAATGCTTGCATAGGAAACTTCCTCATTTGACGATATATCTTCATGAAATTTGTTCATAGAAATATCGGAAGTAATATCGGAAGAAATTGTTCAGATCGGATTTCTATAACATATAGCTTCCATACAAACTGAACACATAGTTACTAAAAGATATGCACCTGTGAAGGATGTACTGGCTTGAACGTTTTTTCTTGTTTTTTTTAAGAATCAGTTACCGTAATAAAATTTCACAGTCTCTAGATCTACTTGTATATAGTATGGAGAGATTTAAAATAGTATAATATAGACTAGAGGTAAAGATTAATTCGTCTAATCTGTGAGTATGAACTCACTAACAGCTTATTCCTTTCGCTCCTTTTGCTTCCTTTTTTGGCAAAAAAGTTAAGAGCGTCGGTTATATAATTCGGGTGTTGCAGTATTTCCATAATACCAAAAATAGCAATAAATATAAAAATTCACGAAAAACATAACAAGAAGCGGTTATAGTAACAATTAAGAGTATGCAGCGCATAGTGATTCAATGCGTGCAACATTCACCATCTTTCCACATCATACCATAACTGCCACTTTAGTTGCGACATGTGTGCGTTACGTGTGAAAGGTTGCCTGACACCATCGTTAACTGGCGATGAAGTATCCACAGCGCCACCAGCGTGCATAACAAACATGCCACATTGTTCTTGCTGTTGTTGTTATTGTTGAGTCTATTAAAAGTGCATAAAAATAATTTCCCGTTTATGACTGTTTATTATGTGCAACAGTCAAGCAGTGTGGCAGCAAAAACAACAATAACGGCAGTTATGACTAGTTATAGTTTACACAGCGCTCGACTGGAGTGTAGTATTTGCTTTTGTTGTTAGTTTTATTACGGCGACGTCGCGTCAACATTTGTGATGAGTGCAGATTGACTAGCGCCGTCCGTGCAATTTAGCCCAACAACAAAATGCGCGAAGGGGTCCGCAATAAAATACTTGTAAATGCAACACTGCGTGCAACAAAAACAAACACAAACACTCACATACATATATGCATGTGTGGACATCGACAAGTTTACGGCGCGTGCGTTTTAATTAAATGACGCCAGTTGAGTTGGCGTTCAACACGTGCGTTCCGTTGCATGCAACGTGCATTTTTTACAAGCTCCTAATTGTTATTGTTTTCAGCTTTTTGTTGTTGTTTGTTTTAGTGGCTGCAATTGCCATTGTTGTAATTTGAATTTTATTTATTTTGACTGTGCCACATGCAGCGCCATTGCAACGTCGTTGCAGCGGTTCATTAAGTGAACACGCTTGCGTAAGTGAAGCGGAGGGCGTGCCACACAGTGACGGTATGCAACTTTTATCACGGGGAATTAATTAATGCATTTACTAACACACACATGCTTACAAATGTGCAAAACCTTGCTATATGAGGGGCTTACGTTCAGGTGATAAGATACGCCGACAATGGTTTCGCTTGATGAATATATTTATTCGTTTATGGCAGTTAGGCATGCGATTTTGAAACAATTTAATTTTCGAAATTCTTCAATTTTCAAAGAAACTATAAAAAAGGTGCTGGTTTTAGACGATGTTATGGATGATAAAGTTGACAGAAAAAGCGAGCTGCGGTTTTGCAAGCCTTGTGGCCAAATAAAATAACATCTTTATAACGGTTGTTGTTGTTCTTATTTGAGTAGCTATTCTAGAATTTTGAAAGATGTTGTGGGATGGGTATAAATCGTCTCCGTACAGATTACGTAACCCGACTTATTTTATAATTAAACCTCGAAAACCTTTCATCTTGGGCGAACTCAGCAACAGTGTATCGACAAACTTATTGCAGTTTTTGGCGTTGAAGCTCCATCAAGGAAGGGTGTTTATCGAGGGTATGGTAAATTAAATCGAGGCCGTTGATCACTGCAAGAAGAATTTCGTGAGCGCCATACAAAATCAATTGTTGTTCCGGAAACTGTTGATCAGGAAAAACAACCGCCAAAGACAAATCACTTTTCACCACGACAATGCGGGCTCTCACACATCAACTGAAACCACTGCGTTTTTGAGCACTCACAACATCAATTTCATGAGTCTTCCTCCGCATAGTTCTGACTTGGCCAAATTACTTCTTTGTATTCCCTTTCGTAAAAAAATAAACTAAGGAGTCACCGTTTTCGACATTGGAAAAGGCGGTTGATGCGTTCAGAAGGCATGTTTTGGAAATACCCCAATCAGAGTGGCAAAGGTTCTTTAATATTAGGTTAAGTGCACCCAGTGTAGATCTTAATGGAGAATATTTTGACAAACAATAAAGCGATTTTAAATTTTTGTGCTATTTTGTTCCAAAATATAAAATGCAAGCTACCTCTTTTGTCAAATAAAATCGTTTTCCTTACAATAACTTGATACAACTTAAAATCCGATATTGGCGGTTCCGAGAAGAGGGCAGCTTCTTGGTTTGGATATGAACGTAAGATCGATGTCATAAAAATTGAGGGAGAGACAGACGACCATGTCTAAGTCAACTCACATCATCACGATGATCGTTTGTATAGATACATTTTTAAAAGTCTCCGAATTTTTTTTTCTGGGTATTTCAAACTTTTTGGAAAACTTATGGTGTATTAAGTTCAGAGTATAAAGGGACTCCCACAAGACTGAACCAAGAAACAGCTAGCTTTGTGGTGCACTGCAACTGATCCTAACATAAACATTGTTATTGCATTTATTATAGTGGTTACGATTTTGAACTTTGTTCTGCCGTTTTCAGTTAAGAATAAAAGCGAAACTGTTTGTAAATAAGAATTAAATTTATAGCCAAAGGTTTCCACCAAAAGAGTGTGGTTTTTACTTTGGTCGGAACGACAAAAGAAGTAAAGATTAAGTTTCACTGAAAATTTTGAAGTACACGAGAAAAAAATAAATGATTCCTGGCCCATAAAAATTGTAATCTTGGCGCTCGAATTACATTTTTTAACTTTCAGTGCTATATTTAGCTTACTTCTTTTAAGGATAAGTAGAAGTTGAAAAACAAAAAAAAAATTAAAAGCTTATTTTGTAAAGCTTTTAACCTTCCTTTTGCTCATTAATTAAGTGCTTGGCTTCACACAGTTTTATTTCCTTAATTTGATCGATGAGGAGAATTGCTTTGAACAGTTTTGAGGATAATATCTTTGTACAATGTCCTTAGATCTTTTATGACAAGTTGTATTTTAATTAATAAACTTAATATATGAATAGGTTAAAATATAATAATCTTCTTAATAATTAATACTCACTCATATTAAGAGAGCTAAGCAATATTTAGGCTCTTTCCAATGTTTCAAAATGTTTAGAGTTTATGGGAGATGGTCAGAAATAAAGATAAGTATTTATAAATCGTCGGGCGAAGGAGTAGAAAGTTCTTTAACGCATTGCACCTCTACTTGGATGTTTAGTTAGCGAAAGTTCAAGATTTTGGGAGATTATGATTAACATCCAAAACAGAAATCGACTACAGAACCAATTTCACAAATTACCTAACTTTGTTTAAAATATTTTTTGCAAAAATGCTTTCAAAAGCCCTTCGAAGACACGCCGAATAATTATGTATGCAACTGGTCTTCATTTACCCACAATTCAGCGCTTCAAATAGACTGTCAATCAAATGCATGTCAGCAGAAAAAATTGACGGATTTATTAACCTACCACAAACAACAACAGCAGACGAGACACCAGCAGCAAACGGCAAAGAAAAAGAACAGAGACACACAAAAGTACTTGACATATTTTCATGTTTTGGTTTTAAATTACAATGGTTAATGGAAAGATTGATTTCTTCAACAACTTCGTTTTAAGCGCGCATGTTTTGGCATTTTCTCACAAACAACAGCAATGACGCCAACGACAATGAAACACTCAAACAAATCGGGGGCCTTACGAAAATCGACGATGTGGAGAAATCACCCATAAAGAGCAGCTAACTTCATGTTTAGACTATTAGCATAACGGCGCAACGGCATAAACAACAACTCAACTCAAGCGTACGAAACTCACTCGTTTTCATGCAAGAGTGTAGTCCGAGTCAAGAGGTAAACGGCAGATGGCCGATGAGCTACATACTATATATGCGCGGGCGGAGTGTTTTGTGGGGTGCTGTACAGTGCTGTGTTGCATGGTTTTCGAAAATGTTGTATGAAATCAAAATAAATACAAATTTGCTGCCTAGACGTTGCAGCTGCAGAACGTGACTTCCGTCGATATGGAATGGAGTCGGAGAGAACAGTGACTGGCACTACTAATAAAACCAACAATTACAACTGTAAGGCAGCAAATAAGAAATCACACAAAATGTGCAGCAATCAGCAAAATGAGTGTATGTACTGTTCGAAAATGCTTTATTACGGGTTAAAATAATACACTTGAACAGATGCTGCAGAGATGAAGGAGAAAAATAAACATATATAAATGAAAATAAAAACAAGAAATTATTTTTTGTTTTTTGTTTTTTTTTGTTTTCTGAAAGGAGAAGAAATACTGAAAAGGCGAAATATACGAAAATGACGTTGAAATTATGATCAAAACACAACATTTTTTGTACTTCATTCGGGAACGAGTTTTCAAAAGGTTTACGCTTTCTTAATTGTATTATGATAACACACATATCGGGCGATATATAACGGCTTTTTAAATAAGGACGCTATAAAAGTAGGGATAGGAAGCGACGCCAGACTTTTTTGCCGTTGTTTTGACATTTATCTTCAGTAAAGGTCAGCATTTTATCATGGAAAGATATACATACGATCGTACGATCCAACAAAGTGTCGAAGTTATTAAAATTTATTACCAAAATTTGTAGTTAGTGGCCTCAACTTTAAGAGCGCTGCGTCCAATTTATGGTCGTCATAATCGTCCTGTCAGCTCAACAATTGAGCATCTACTGGAAAAGTTTGAGTCCACAAGTCCAGTACAAAATATTCCCGTGCTAGTGAGACAAAGAAGTGCCCGGAGGGTCGAGAATATTGCTGCGGCTAGCGCATCAACTGAGAAAAACCCGAATTAGTCTCTCACACGTCGTTCTCAAGCAAGAAGACTGAAGGACTATTCCTGTCGACTACTCTATTAAATACGATATACTCTAAATACTAATTAATACCCACAACAATCGCTTCTACGTCACCGAAGTCTAACCGAAAAGGTCCTATTATTTCGAAGAACTCGCCCTGTGTGGTTCGAGTATAGATATTCTATAGAACATCAAAAGGCCCAAGGCCTTTTCATAGATGAAGAACTGGTCGAAAAATGTTCTCTTATGAAGCTAGTTCTGTTGCTTGAGATTTAGCTGTTGGCCTACGAAAGTAAAAGAATATTGCACCATTTTCCTTGATTTCTGGCGTTGTTCCGTTGCTGAGTATTTGGTAATTTACCACAGTAAATTCCATATACATAAATGTCGCAATTCCTTCCAAAAACTCTTCACCCCAATAGTATTCAATGTACAAAATTGGTAGTTATGTAAATGTTCACACTTTTGTCCTGTGCATATTTATCTCTATCTTAATTCTAGTAAGAATTTCCAGAAGTGAAATCACCAAGCTCATCAAACAATCAATCAGTAAACCAAATAAACCACCAAATTTCGAGTTTATTATGCTAGAAATGAACCAAATCCGTTAGCTACTCCCGACAAAAGTGCTCATCATACTTGCGCACTCAATTTAAATCACAACTGGCGGAAGTGTCGTGGAATTTCTGGTGCTAATTCATTAAAAATGCAATTGGCTGCGAGCTGACAACGTCAACACCAACGCCAAAATTAAGAACACGACACCGCTCAACGTAACTCAACGGAAATAAATTGCGCAGCTTAGAAACCAACAAATGCAAATATGCAAAACGAGACAATCTGCTTAGAAAACGAAAAAACAAATGCAACCGAATTAACTGAGCAATGAGAATCCGGATCTGACTGCTGACATAGCGGCAACAACAAAATTTGAGTTGTGTCAGCGAATTTGTGACTCCGTGGATTGCAACGCGTTGCACTGGCTGGACGGTTCCTCAGCCATCGTGATTTTGACACCGACTCATGCTAGATTCTAAATAAAATTCAATTCAGCGAAACATACATACATATAAGTATTGTACATAACTGAGATGTAGATGTCTACGAGGTAAGTTCGGAAAGTCTGTTAGTCTTAAAAGTAATACTCCGCGGCGGCGCGAAGTCTTGTTCGAGTAAAAATTCTGAAAAATGAGTAACTCTTTCATTTTTCAAAAAGTTAAACGGCATCAAATCTAAAGAATACGGGCGTTAGCGCCGATGGAGGTGTGAGCCGGTGCGATGACATTATGAATGTCTTTTCTGCATTTCGGCATCGAATCAACTGAATAATTTCCCGCAAAAATCACTTATAATCTTTACTCGTTTCGCGCTTCCGTCTGCGGAGCAGTTTTCCCCTCTTACGTTTACTGTTGCTTGGTCTTTTGAGTATACTAATGCATCAATGTTGTGTCGACGGGCATGAAACGGCGCAGAATCAACTTTAGATTCCGTTTATTTAAACACTGCTTTGAATATTGCTTAGACACGCATTCGCTAGTGGCATCAGGTGTGCTGCGGCTTTGTACTTGTCAGACCGCTCTCGTATATGTATAACCAGATACGTGCTTTTTTCTTTGTCACATCAAATGCTGCATAACGCTATACGTTGGTGTACTTTTCTAACGAGCTTTGCAATTTTTATGGAATTTTATATTATATTTCAACAATTTATTTGCATTAGTTTTGTTTAATTTTATTTCAACTACTCCGATCGTTGTCCATCCTATGTAAACAATGTGGCCGCAGGCGTGTTTGAGGCAGCCGCAGCATCCGCTGTAGACCGCAATGTCAACACTAGGATTTGGAATTTGGAAATTGTGGAAATGGCAGCTATGCAGCAAATTTCAATTAAAAATTCAAACCAAAATTAAATACCATGAAAAGCTTAAGTTTTTTTTCAGGTGTTTGCTTAAACTGAATATTCATGTGATGAACGGCTTACTGAGGCGTTAGGAAATTCTCTGAAGCAGCAGCTAATTGGGACAGTGAAGGGTTACGGATTTAAGCTTCAGCAATGTAATCGTTTATTTAAGTGCCTACTTATGCAACAACGATAAGCACGACAACCATATTTTTAGGTTATGTAGGTTTTATACACATATATCCAACTGTACATAGATCATTTCAGACTAGAAACCTTTAATGGATTCGAAATAGTTTTCCCTACTTAATGAAGTCAAGTGCGAACTAACAAATATGTATAAAATATGTTTAGAACATTGGACCATCTACTTTTTTAAAACAGCTTAACATGGAAAAGAAACTTGTCGGAAAAATTCCAATCAAGAAGAAAAAGACACTGATAACGCTGTTATCACAAAAACTTTAAATGCATGATATTTTTGGACTCTGAAGTGTTGAACGCAGATATCAAGTCGCTCTTAAAGTTAACAAAGAACGTTGACGTCCTGTTTGATGAATACTTCACCTCCAACTATACTGATCCGCCATCTGGCATTACTAAGGATCAGTAAGTCTACGTATGGCAATGATAGCTGGCTAGTATAACTTAACCTAACCTAGACTCCATAGTTTTCAAAAGGCACTCTTTAGTTTTTTTTATAGATATAGCTGATCTACAAACTGGCTATTCGTTCTATATTTGATAAGACATCGGTACGAAATTTGACGTAGACCAGATCGGACTACTGCAGTATATGTTTATCTGCCACAAAAATTTCTTCTTCTTCTTTATTGGCGTTGCAGTTATAGCCGCGTTTCCAACAGTACGCCAGATGTTTTTTCTTTTCGCTGTTTCGTCAATTGGAGATTCCAATTGTAACCAGGTCCTTCTCCGCCTGGTCTTTCTAACGGAGTGGAAGTATTCTTCTTCCTCTGCTTCCCCCCGGTATGGAATACTTTCAGAGGTTTAGTGTTTTCATCCATTCGGACGGCATGATCGTAGCCGCTGTCTCTTAATTCGCTGAACTTTGTCAATGTCTTATGATGCCTTATATAAAAGATTTCCAAAAAAATACTAATTTGTAGTTGCCCGAAATTTTTCAAATATTTTATTGTGCTTTGAATAGGCGAAAGCTTGTGAAAGAAGCAAAATCTGTTGAGCTTTTGAGAAAAGTTTAGTGAATATTCAAAAACAAAAAAATAGACCTTTTGCTGAAAATTTTAAATTTTCAAATATTTTTTGCTTTGAATTGGCTTGCGAAAAAAGCAAAGTTTGTTAAGCTTTTGTGAAAGCTTTATATAAAAGTTAAGTGCATGAAGTGCCTCATTGCTGAAATTTTTAAATTTACAAATATTTGATGCTTAAGAATAAGCTTGCAGTGGAATGAATACTTTGTCGAGTTATTGTGAAAGCTTTGGCAAAATTTATAAAGTTTTTGTAAAAGCTTTTGTGGAAAGTTCAGTCCATAAAGTGGCTCCTTGTTGACATTTTTAAATTTTCCAATGGCTTCTGATAGGTGAAAGCTTGCAGCGAAAGGAATTATTGTGAAAGCTTTTGGCAAACGTTTGGTGAATAGTAAAAAAAATTAATGGTTTTGTTGGAATTCTATAATTTTTCATTCTTTATGTTTGTTTTTATAAATAAAACTTAAAAATATTCATTTGAGAATAGATCAAAAAATATACTGATTACTTAGGAAAAAAATTAAATAGTGACCGAAATATTTTTTCAATTTCTCTTGCCTCCATTTAATGTACATTTGGAGTATGGTTCCAGAGTTTCTTAAATTTTGAATCAGAAAGCTTAAAGCTTTGTTTGGGCTCATACATATGTTTATTGCTCTATAATGTTGGAGATTTTTTCTTGTCGCAATAGTTTTCTCTATTGCTTGTTTATGTTTACACATAAATGCATATATACCACCTTTCATAAACTTCATTTCCGTCTAACTGTAATAAAACTAAATTCTCTATAGCTGCTTTTAGTGTGCGCCATAATGACAATTTAATGACAGCGTCAATATAAAACACATTTACGCATAATTTTTATTACATTGATACTCCTATTTACACACATAAATACATAAGTGAGCATAATTGTGCATGAGAGGAAGCGCGGGGTTGCCTTTAAATGGCTGTCATAGTGAAATAAATAGAAATGCAGCATATACTAGTGTGCTTGGGTGTATGTTCGTGTGCGCCACTAAATTAGAAAAATGCACATAAATGTCAAAATATGACAGGCCCGCAGAGTGATGGGTAAATTTACATATAAATATGTACAGTATATATGTATGTAAGTAAAAACTTGAAAAGCACATTGCTTCACACGATGGATAGGATTCACATATGTATGTATGTATGTATAGTACGGCATACGAGTTTGCAGCGTGGGGTTGAATTACCACTGACAGTTGCCATAGGGAGCACACTTTTATTATGCTTTGTAGTGTCAAGCTAGTCTAAGCAGGGGATTAAATTGTTGCATTTTTATTTTCACTAAGCGTTTTTAAATTGAATGAAATTATTATGGATTTTTATGAATTAAATTTAATGCCATAATAATTGTTTAGCCATAAAATGTGTCAAGAGTTTGATGCGATTAGCTCAGCATAGAATAGACATTGATATAAAAGTGGGGGGAACTGAATTTATGATGCTGATTAATTTAAAAATATATTTAGTACTGATTGAGGAAATAATAAAAACTTTAAAGACTTCATTTTAGTTGGGTATATATTCATCTATATTCCGTTAGCGTACAAGACTCAGAAGAAATCAGTGCCATCTAAGAGTTCATGTTTGCAACTAAAAGAAGAAAACAGTTAGGAAGATCAGAAGGAAAGATGTGGAATGAAAATAAAGTGAGTAACATTTCCTAGCCAATAAATTTGAAAATAAAGACTGCAATTTAAGAAAATACGTTGAGACCGTATTTTGTAAACCTAGAAACTTTTTCAGGAAGATTTGAAGTTTTTACCTGGCATTTTTTTAAGCTAGAAGAAAAACAAGCATTTATATATAGTAAACTATATACAATGTTCCAAACTGAATTTAAGAAATTTATCAAAGCACGGAGGTTACCTGTAGTAAAGCAAAAAGTCGATTTATTCGAGTAATTAATATACTGACTTATAAGTTGTTTTGCTGATGCCATCTACGTTTCTAATTGGTTTCAGATCTTTTCAGATTTTTTGCGCTGTGTACAACATCCATAAAAAATATTAAAAATTAAATACCTCCAACTTAAAAATATATTTTTATCAAGAAGTATTTTCGAACTGTGAAATTCCCATAACTGCCAAAAAACTCACTCATCAAATCTACTCAATCAGGCGGTCCATCAAAATGCACAACATGTACACTCGTGCCTCCGCACCCACAATTACTGCCCATTTCCAGCTTTCTTTGTTCTTTGTCTTCATTCGCAAAGTGATCCATCAAGTGTTGGGCATCCGTTGATCGATCATTCGAAAGCACTTCCAAGCGATACACAATCTTAATCTTTAAATTATTTGTTTTTTTTTCAAGTGTTTTATTATTCCCCTCTTGTGCGTGTTTTTAAATATACAGTTTAAAGTTTTTCATTCAGTTTTAGTGGATTTTTTCTTTGCTTTCATTTCATTTGTGAGCCTTTGGCATTTTCAATTTGCGTCTTTCATACTTTTATATATTTCAGTTGTATGTAGCTTCCGCACACTGATTTTTTTTAATCTCAATTTTTTATTCTTTAAATGCTGCAGAAGATCAAAGTGAAGTCTTTTAAGCAATCAAGTGTTGTTTTTCTTATTAAAGTCGTTGTTGTAATTTACTTAAATGGTGCTGTCCATCTACATAGCGGATTTGTGATTCTTTCAGAATTAAAATTCAATATGATTTCGAAAATATTTCAAGAAGATATTTTGCTATCTAAATATACGAGTACATGTGTATTTTGCACGAAGCATTAAATGAATATTTTTCAGAAAGCCAAATGAAATGTAAATGTAGCTTACTGTTAGGTATTTAAAGCTTGGTTTTTGGAAAAGCTTTTCCCAGCAGTTTTCCTTTCCGGACTAAAAGCGAAAATATCATAGACGGCGGATATTTATGTCTTTGAGATGACATAAGGTATCTTGAACCAACGTCTGTAAGGTAAAATTCTAAAGTGTACTTCACTGTAAGACTAAATTTGGCACTGAATGAGCATAGCGAGTGAATTCACTATCACATCAGGTCATAAAGGGTAGACTAACAAGAATCGCATGATCTTAAAATGAAATAAAAAACTCAAATACGATCAAAATAGGTTCTGTTTTGAGTTGTGCGGATAATATTATGCCATTTATGATTTGAATGAAATGTCGGTCAAATGGTCACCCAAGCTCCGCTTGCGTATCTACACTCGCTTAGACTAGTCTCCATATTTAGAGGTGAAACATGGGCGGCGCACCGTTTTGTTGGAAATAGACATCGTTTACGTCGATTTCAGCAAATATCGGAAAAACTCACCCCAATAACGACCATTTTGATCGTTGATAAGCCTCCCCTGTGGGGAGGGGGAAGAGAATATTCCCGCGGTAAGGCATGCCTGTCGTAAGAGGCGACTAAAATCCTAAGCAGTATGTCTGACAAGTACAGGTCTGTTTATAAGATCAGCATGGTCAGAGATGTAAGAAAAGTGCTATATTGAAATGATATCATATTCTTTGAATGGGTTTGCGATTATATAACAAACACTAAAATGAAATGACACACAACACATACATACAGCCGGGTTCTTAAGAACTCCTCGGATTTCTTAGGGGCTCGACTGGCAGTAGCGAGAGCTACAGGTCACACCAAAGACTAAAACATGGTACCACGGGGAGCAGTCTGCCCTTGGAGGAAACTCCAATCTGCTCATTGGGTTTGGTCCTTTGGGGAGATTCGTGGTGGCTGTGGTTTAAACCAGAATGCAGGAAGGGCTTTTGTCCAATATGGGGTCGCACTGCGGCCGTGCCGGATCCGGGGTACGGCAGAGGTTTTAGATGGGCCTCGAACCCGACCAAGGTGGCTAGGGTGCTTTCTTTTGGTTTTTACCCGAATCGATTGGAACCAAGGTATAAGTGTATGTGGAAGCACTCATGCTTTGGTTCTCCCAGAGTATGGTGTTGTGCATGCACTTATGCTTTGGGGCGTTGATCGGCGCATTATACTGATCTACGTGTTTCTAGAAATAGAAAACACCGTGGGTTTGAGCCATCGTAGGCAGATACTCACGTTAAAACACATTGACAGTTGTTGACGAAGCCATTAAGCTAGAGATAGGCCTGAATAGGACTTTTTATTTTACAGTAGTCACCGGGGAATATAAATTTGCGTAATAATCTAAGAAGATTTCGGAGCATTGTGTCAAAGTAAAGTGACAAACCTTACTGACCACACTGAAAATGTTTGACTCAAATCCGTGAAAACAAACATTTTTTCCCATGTCAGAACTAATTTACTGTTAAATTAATGTTACAGAGGTATCTGTAATAACCCTATCAGCATTCTTCTTATACCATGCCCATTCTAGCTAATAAATGACTTGCGATTAATTTAATATTATATTTTAAGGTTTAGAAATTATATTCCTCTCAAAATGTTTAAAATGATCGTTGCTGGAGCACAAGACAAAAGTATTTTCAAGTTATCTCGCCTTTCAAAAGTCTCCTCTCCTTCTCTCATCAAATATTTCCAGACTTTAGAACTCCGGATTTAAAATTTCCAAACACAACATTTCACAAAATAAAAATTTTGTTTAACTTCACTTCAACTGAAAAAACTCAAGTTAACTAAATAAATATGCGACAAGAAAAAGCTTTAATCCAAGCCATAAATTACATTGCAGTCTACTTAAAGCTGGAATGAAATAAACTAAAAACAGCGCGACAAGTTTTTACAGCGACCAACAGTCGTACTTAAGGGTGACAGTTTCCTGTTCCGTATAAAAAGTCTTTGTGGGGAAAAAATAGAACAAAACTTCCCTTAACTGCTGGCTGCGTTACTCTGCTGCATTATCTAAATTTTCTTAACATTTTACAACTTCTTACGCAATTTCGTATTCTATTTTTGTACTACCGTGTTGCGGAGCAATTTTTCAAGGACAGTAGTACTATCGTGCCACTAACAGCGCACACAAGGGTGACCCAAGTGCAACTACTTTCGCTGGATTTCGAATATACGTACTGTGCAAGTATTGAAGTGTTTGTAGAGAAGAAAGGTATGAAGCAAAGTACCGTTAGGCAGCAATACCCACGTGCCACATTTCGAACTTCACGACGCGGAATGCCATCATCAGCGTCATTATTACCGGTCTTTCACGCTTACCCCCCACACGCTGCCCAACTTTAGATACATACATATACAACGTACATAGAAACTTGTATGATACGCGTTTCATAGCTTTCGTCCTCCCCGCTACCTCTACCAAATTCACCGTCAATAATCAGTCATTTGCTTTGCCCACCGCTCGCGCGTCTCTTATATGCTCGCTTTTTGTTTGTTTCATACTCGTTAATTTCATGACCACCATTTTTGCCCGACATCGCCGACATTGAACTTACTGCTTCCGCCTTTGTCGTTTACCGTTGTCGACGTCGTACGACGTCGTCTTCGTCAAAGATTAATGACTATTTTTTGACAAGGAAAAATTAGTGAAATGTGATTTAAGGGTTGGCGGAGTAAATGACAAGAAAAGACAAATAAAAATCAAAAGTAAATATACCGAATTATTTCGAAACAAAAAGCGGTAGAGCGGTAAGAAAATCACGCCATCAGGGATCTCAAGTAGGGACAGGAGTTTTTGTAAATAGTTGTTTTGTTGGTGAAACGGTGAATAACGAAGGACAGTTGAAAACGCGATGTTTAATTAGTTTCTTGGTGACAAATAACAACCTATTTTTTTAATTGAACTCCCAGCTAAGTAAGTGCTTTAGTATTTTGGCTAGGGAGTTATAGGTAGGTATGCTAAGTATTAGTATTTATTTTTATATATAATACATTTCGAGGTTCCCTACTTAAAAAAAAGCACAGAAACTTTAAATTTAATGGTTAATGTTTAATATCATTCGAATGAATTTTATTTGGCCGCGGTTACGTTTAAGATGGCCCAACCGTTGAGTCCAATTTTCCATGACTCGTTCGAACATTTCGATTGGTAACTGGCGAATGACACAGGTGACACAGGAAAAAGCTTAACAGTATACTATCACACGATGTTGGTAGTCATTCGATCTGCCCAAAACGTGAATTTATCTGCTTGCCGAATTGTTCTCTCAATAATTCCCCTGATTGATCTGATGTGTGATGACAGTTTTGAAGAAACATGAACCGATGATTCCACAGGTCCACAAACCACACCGAACCGTTGTTTTTTCTGGATAAAATGAAAGCTTTTGAATATCTTCAAATTACTCTTCGTTCCAAATGCGGAAATTTTGCTTGTTTACATACCCATTCAGCCAGAAATGTGCTAAATCTCTGAATAAAATTTGGCTCGAAAACGTCGGTTCTTCTTCGAAATTTTCAAGAATCCTTAGAGCAAATCATTTGGGAAGGTCGAGCGGTTTCAGTTCTAGCACCAGCTCTATTTCATATGCTTTCAAGATCTCGACGTAAAATGCGCCTAGTCGTTCCGTACGTCAGTATGACGTCTTCGCGTAACTCTAAGCTCCGGCTGCCATAGTTTCTTCACTGCGTGCTTGACGTGTTCTATTCGATCGAATATTATCCAATAATGAATGCTGGGTCTGAAAATCTGTGAAAAAAAGGCTACTGAAAAAAGTACCTCTATTTGTATCACCCGTTATTACTCTTAGTAATAAGCTAAGAACCTTTGTAGTTTTTACTAGTGAATCAAGGTATATAAACATGTTTTGGAGAACTTTTTTTGCCGAATAGTTCTGCTTCGTCGTTTCGCAGTGCCTCTTTGGTTACAGCTATATTCTCCAAGAAACGTTTTTGTAAGTTGCAATAGCTTTCACTATCGGAGGATTTGAGAGTTATATCCTCAAAAGGTTACGATTTGATTGCAGGATAGGCAGCAGGAATCATTGGTCCATATTTGTTTAAAATGGAAGCCCATCATAACGTTACAGTCAACGCGGACCGCTATAGACCATGACTTAATTTTTCATGGCTGAATTAGAGAATGTTGTTGTAAACGACCTTTGGTTCCAACAAGTCAACGCTACATGCCAAATAGCCAACGGAACTATCAATTTCTTGAAGGAAACTTTTGGCGAATTATCGCGCGTCATAAGCCTGTGACCTCCACCGTCTCAATAGCTGATCCTAGTGAACAAAAATTGGACCGCTCGGATGGCATTTATTCGAGATACACGCCGTGGTAACTTGATCGAAATCATTTTTAAAACTCTCATCTTAATTTTAAAGCTTAAATCTTGGCGGTAACACTAAATTATATACCCATTTATTATCGAAGACCAAATATGAAAAAAATTATGTTTTATTTACAATGATATTCTCCTTCCAACAAGTTATCGACTGTTTTATACCAGCTCCAATATTTTAAAATTTCATGTTTATTTAAGAAACCTTATTTTCCCTTGGCTTATAGTTTTGAGGTAAAATTTTTTATCAGTTCCATAAAAATACATACATTTTGTACGAGTGGATACATATTTACTTAAGGAAGTGTTTGGGAAATACTGGTCGCACATGATTCAAGGCTAAGGCGAAGGCTAAAGTTTAAGTAAGGCAAAGTTGGAGTAAAGAAAACTTGCCGTTGGAGGGTTCCTGCAGTGCCAAAGGAATCTACAAGCATCAAAAAGGACTGCAGGCAAAATTTTGGTCCGCTAATTAAGGGGGGTGATTAAGGTGGATTGCGGTGCTTATGCGCTGCCAAAGAAAGTGACTGCTGAATCTTTATGCTTGCAGACAGGGAGTGGTGCTGGTGTGGGGAAGTTATAACTGCGTTGGCTGCTATCGACATTTCATATTTATGCGCTACGCCGCATTTGTGTTTGGAATTTATAATGGCGCTATAACTACAATATGAGCAACAACAACAAACAGCCGAAAATACTACGCGGGCGCGCGCTACAACTGCGCTAGCTCGTGCCTTATCATAGGTATACGTACACATACAAGCATACATTGAGTACCGTTAGTCCTGCTTTGGTTTCTCGTTTTTGCCACTCGCATTTGTGCTATTATTGCCGCCATTATAACGCTTGGCATTCGCCCAATTGCACAAAGGCCTGCACATTCATATTTCGCTACGTTTTTTTTGTTGTTCGTTGTTTTTGCTGCTTGCGCTTCAAGCTGCGGCAAAATTTGTAATTGAGTAATTAACATAAATTACCGTGCATTATTTTTGCTTTTTTCACCCACGCCTCGTTGGAAATTTTTTGGCGCGCAACCAGAGTGTGGGCACGAGCTTGAGTATAATTAATGCGATTGGCTAAAATTTCACACTTATTAATGTTGGAGAAGGAAGTGTCGGCGTGGCAGCTAGGAAACTTGAGCAGAGCAGCGCGGAGGGTACAGCTAACAAGTACCAGCTAAGCACGAAGTGCCAAGTGCCAATTCTACGTCAGCTGAGCTGACAGCTACTCTCGTGCACTGTTACTCACGAGTACATTAGGAACAGTGCCAGAGAGTGTGCCAGAGTGGTAAAAGACGACAACCAAAATTGCTGTTAAGCAGCATTTTTTCTATTTAATCTTATTTTTTGAAAAAAAAAAAATAATAAATGGGCTCAATGCCAGTTTCAGTGTACGTTTTGCATGCACTTTTTTGTAGAGATTTGGACTCATTGGTTGGTACATTAGGCAGCTGACAAGTCTTCTAGTTTGTATATAAACTAATTGCGGCTCACAAGTTTTAAAACTGGTACAAATTCTTTTCTAAATAATAGTCTAATTAAAACTCAAGCAATTTTCTCAAAATCTCTTTAAAAATTTATTCCATTATAAAGTAGACAAAGGTAAGCATTCTGCAGTATCTGAATTCGGTACCAGTGACCAAGGAAGGTCAAAATATAATTTTCTATAGTACCAATTACGTTAAACTGAAGTTACTTTTTGTCGAATAATGTGAAGAAACATACTACAAATGAGAAAAACAGATCGTCCATATATCTAGTTAAAGCTTAGAGGATTGATTTGCGGTTAGAAAACTTTTAGATTAAGTTGTCAAATATGTTCCTTTCGCAACTTCATAACACCTCCCTCATAGAAGTCCCCCTCCTTATTTGCGAAGAACTCGGGTAGCTACTTTTCACAAGTCTCTTTTGAGTTCAACTTTACAGCAACAAGGGCGTTCGCCATGGACAGGAACAGGTGGTAATTACTTGGCGCTATGTCCGGGTTATATGGTGGATGCGATAAAATCTCCCATCCGAGCTCCCGTAGCTTGTTACGAGTCATCAACGAAGTGTGTGGTCTGGGTTGTCCTGGTGGAACAGTACACCCTTCCTGTTGGCTAATTCTGCACGCAACTGGTCGATCGCCTAGTTCAAGCGGTCCAGTTGTTCGCAGTAGATGCTAGAATTCAGCTCCTGGCCATATGGTAGCAGCTCATAGTGGATGATTCCCTTCCAATCCTACCAAACACACAGCAAAACCTTCTTGGCCGTCAATCCCGGTTCGGCCACTATTTGGGACGATTCACCGGTCTTTGATCACGAAGTTGAACTGTTGAACGCAATATCTGAACTAATCATGCATCGTTCCTAGGTTTGCTTTTTAACACCTTTTCCCCTTTCACCGAGATCATGATACCGCTGTCTCATTCGTGCAAAACAACCGGGGGTAAAAGTGAAGTCTGAGAAAAGCGGAGTAGGTTACACGTGTTACTAAACAAACTTTAAAACTGAAATATGCCTTAAAGACAATGTTAACTGGCAGATTTATGGCGAAAAAGACAATGTCAAACTACAAGTATTCGAAAGTAAATTCAATGAAAAATTTTCGGAAGAATCAACACTGAGCTGGGCCAACTTATAGAAGGCGAAAAAATTATACGTTTTGCTAAAGTTCCCAGGGATTAAGACGGCTTGGCCATGTAAGCTGTATTGACCGCAAATGCTTTCCACATGAAAATTTTGAAACCAAAGAGTTCAATATGAAGATAAAGGACATTTCAAGAGCGGCATGTTTGACGAAGACGTGAATAACGTTGCAATAAAACATTGGAGAAAAACTAAAATTGACCGAAATTTCAGAAGACCATCAAGAATGATGGCGAATAAAGGCTGTGTGCGTTCCAAACGTCGTTTTTTACTCACAAAGGTAATGAGGTTAGGTTATATGCGGCTCCAATATGGATCCAGGCGCTAGGCATCAAAGCATATGCCAGACAAATAAACACAGTGCACAGGCTGTCGGCACTAAGAGTTATCAGTGCTTTCCGAACAATTTCAAGTGATGCTGCTGAAGTAATAGCCAGTATGATGCCCATTGACATCCAGGGTGACGAATACGAACGAGTTTACAAATTACCAGAGCCATCTATAGGAGCCAAAAGAGAAGAGAGAGTGAAAAGCTTAACGATATGGCAGCAGCGGTGGCAAACCTCACTTAAAAGACGGTGGACCTACAGACTAATACCGGACATCCATTCCTGGATCGACAGACGACATGGGGACCTGGATTTCCACCTAACCCAAATACTAAGTGGGCATGTGTGCTTTAGAAGCTACCTGTACAGATTCCAGCACGACAATAGTCCGAATTGTCCGACGTGTTCAGAGTGCTTAGAAGACTTCGAGCATGTATTCTTTTATTACCCTCGCTTTTTAAGTACAAGGGAAAAACTTAAAACTACACTGACGACACTTATGTGCCAGTCCACTGAGAACTGGAATGCTGTCAGCAGCAGAGTCAATCATGACAAAACTTAGACATATAGAGCATAATAGGCGTCCGTCAGTCCGTGCTATAGAGGAGACTTAATTGTCTTATCACTCCCACGAAGTAATACCTAATCAGGTGGTTCCGTGGGAGAGTCTGGAGTTGGGAGTAGGTTAGGTTTAGCGGATTAAAGTTCCGCACTTCGGCTGTTGATGCTTTCTCCTACTAAAAAAAAAAAAAAAAAAAAAAGAAGACCATACATGCAGTAGGCCAAAGTCGTGAGCTCACTATGATCCGTTGGATCCGTTCGAATAGTAAGAAGTTTTAAGAAAAATATCAAAAGTCGATCTTTCGAGGTCCATGTGTCTAGAAAAGAGGATCGGTTTGTATAAGCCTTTAATGGCACAAGGTAATAAAAGAATCCTCGTGGTTTGAGTATATGAGTTTTACTCAAAGATTCGTGAGCAAGACCTTTTATTTTTCAGTAGCCGTGGCAGCTCTTATGACAAATTTAACATTAGGCACTACATTGACATGGTATAACTCGTTTAAACCAGTCAAATGGTCTAAATGGCCGCACTTTGGCCATCATTGAGATCATTGTGCTTTGGGATAGTGACCAAATTAAGCCTTATCTAACTTAATAGATTTGGTAAAACACCTAACACCAGTTCTGCAATGTCTCTTAAGTTGGAGAATTGAGAGGAGTGGAATATATCCTGTCTCATTTGGCAGTCGCGAATATATTGTTTCAGCGACTAAAAATCTTTCGCGCATGCATTCCGCCAAATCCATTTTTCCAACTTTTTGAAGTTGGGATCTTAAGGGGAAGTGCTCTATGATAACTTATACAATATTATTGCTATTGCTAGTATTCCAAGACCAGTGAGATTTAAAATGTTCTTCCAGGGAACTTTGCTTCAAGCAACCCTTGAA
This sequence comes from Bactrocera dorsalis, assembly GCF_023373825.1. NCBI lineage: Eukaryota > Metazoa > Arthropoda > Insecta > Diptera > Tephritidae > Bactrocera > Bactrocera dorsalis. The sequence continues at coordinate 58,267,471 of NC_064307.1, forward strand.
GGAGCTGGATGATCTAGTGTAGTCTAGGAGAGTGTTTCGAGCTGTTCCCAAACGAACCATCTCGTATGGCTTTAATTTCCTTCTATTCCCGTATGACTGGTTATCAATATAGTATAAGCGGAGTTACCTAGTGAGAGTCTAGTTATTGTCTGCTCGTAGTGAGATTTAATATTGACACTACGGACAGCTTTAATTGCCTCTTGACGGTCTACCAGAAGGTTTCTGCTGGTTAGAGCAGAAGCCCATCTGTCATCTTCTTTTATGTCAATAACTTCGGCCGAAATTTATTTTAATTGTAATAAAATGTAAAAAATATTAAAAATTACACTCTTCTTGCTGGAGTAAAGCAAGATTAGTACATTTTTACTAATTTCATGTCCGTGCACACAAAACCCGGCCTGCACGTACCAGAGCCAACATAAGCCCCCTAAACGCACCTACCGTTTTATTTACTTATTTATTTGTAAGTAAACATGTTATACACGTATTGCTAGCCGACACTTGAAAAATAATCAAAAGCGCCGCTTTGCATAAATCTCTGCACACACTTTACGCCGCACAAAACAAGGAAGAGGCTACAGAAGAGGCAGCAAGTGGTTGGATGGTAGGCTCGAGAGGCGCTGCAGGCGGTGGTAGAAGTAGCAGCAATGTGATAAAAACAAAAGAAGCTACCAAACGCGCACACACACAAAGGAGCAAATGAGAAGATAAACAAATAGATATTCATATATACGAGTATGTGTGTCTGGTTGTGTGTTTACCTTTTCATACATATGTTGCAATGAACTCATAATAGAGCTGCACATTGTCACCGGCTTTAAGTACGCTTGCACCCAACCAACCAGCCAACGAACCAAGCAACCAACGAAGCGGCTAACACTGCAGGCATGTTGCTGTTGCTATTGCCACAGTCGTTGCCACCTGCAACTCGCCACAGATATTGTGTGCCTCGCGACGCTTTGTCGCACCGACACCGCTTTGATGTGATTGAATGCAGTAATGTTTGCACATTGCTTACGGTTAAATATGTGTATGCTTACTTTTAGAAAAACAAAAACAACCGCCGCCTACCGCCTGCCGCCTACATGTGCAACATACATACAATTAACGGCAATAACAAACAACGACACACGAACGAAGGCACGAAGGCACGATAATAAACGACTTTGTTCTCGTTTGGTAGAACAAATGATGGTTGAAGAGAGAGGAAGTGAGATAGCGGTTGTTGCAACAAAGTTCAACAAGAGTCAGCCGGCAGTCGGTAGACAAATAGACGAACGGCAGGACAGACAAAATGGCAAACAAATAGAGCGACAGTGTCAGTGATAAAAACAAAACCTTCAATATCGGCAAAAAAGCACTGTGGAGAGACGTAGAGACACCTAGAGAGAGAGAAAGATTTTAAGCGAGCGAAAGCTGTGCCAGTAAACATGGTTCCTAGAGGGGCAGCGGCACTGTTGGGAGTTCTAGGAAAACTGTAAAAGAAATTAACTAACAACCTCAACAACTTTGTTGCAACAACAGCGCCAGCAATAACTGTTATGCCAGCTAACTGCAACAGCAACTGGTTAGATAATCGTAACGACCCTTCTGGCCTTATAAGGAATGCAAGAGTTTGACTCCCGCAAATAGAGTTATTAAAAGTCTGAATGAAGAGCCAACGAGCGGTAACTTTTTGGCAGCGGCGCGTAGAAATATTGGCGGAATGTCAAAAGATAAAGCGGTATTCAACAAAGTTGTGCGAGACTAAAAGACCTGCTGTAGGAAATGTTGGCATTTTTTGCAGAAAAAATTTCAAAATAAAATTATATTATAAATTCATACAGGAATACAAAAAAGTGTATATAGAAGGCACCAAATGGAGTAAGTGCCTATTATTCAATTAGTGCGGACTTAAAATTTACGAAAACTTCTCATAAATGAGATCCTTGGAGCACACGGAAAAACAAAAATTTGAATCCACAGGATCAGAAGATCAAATTAATGCAAGAACTGAAGCCGCTTGACCACCAGAATCGTCTCATTTCATTTCTATCTGAACGGCTTCGTCAATAAGCAAAATATGCGTTATTGGTCAGGCAGCAATCCAACGTTCTCCATGAGTCACCATTGCATCCCGAAAAAATTACGGTTTGGTGCCGTTTATAGGCTGGCGGAATCATTGGGCCGTACTTCTTACGTGAAGACCGGCACGTGAATGGGAATCGCTATCGCTCAATGAGAACCAAATATGTTTGGCCCGAATTGGATGATATGTACTTGGACAATATGTCATTCCAACGAGTTGGCGCCACAAGCCACACAGCGAATATCACAATCGATTTATTGTAAATCAAGTTTGGAAAATGCGTTTTCTCACCAAATGGCTCAGTCAATTGGCCGCCTGGATCGTTCGATTTGACGCCGTTAGACTATTTCCTGTGAGGCTATGTCAAGTCTACTGTCTATGCCACCAAGCCAGCGACGATTGATGAACTTCGTACAAATATCGAACAATTTCACGTTCGACCGATTTAAGCTTGAAAACCGTCGAAAATTGGGTTCAACATCTGGCGTGTCTGCGGTAACCATATAAAAAAGTCGAGTTCCATACATAATGGCATTGAATTTACTTTTACAGGAATAACGAATTTCATTGGCATCCCAAACCGCTTTTAACAAAAACCGCTTTTCTGTCTAAACTTTCTTGGAGAAAAAATATTCTTTATTTGGTTCGATAATAGCTGTAATCTTCGACCAAATTCTTTTATTATGACTTGTATAAACAATCATTAAATTTAATTCGTAATAAATATCAGAAGTATCTTTGCGGCTTAGTGCAAAGAATTCTTTTAGAATCAAAAATGAAGCAACTCATTTATCAAACTTTTCGCAGCCTTAAAAAGTAGCACAGATAATAAAGTCCCTAAAGTATTCCTCTCTAGTTTTTTTTTTTCAACTCAAAAATAAATGATTTTTCTTTTCATTTTGCATTTTATTCCCCATTTGAGAGATTCGATGAACTTTCACACGCATACACCTACACACAACAACTTTTCGCAACCGCGAACTCTTCGCTTTCATTCAACCTATTTGATGACGTGCCATCATATGTATCCCAACACTGTCACAACTCGCATTTATTTTCATTCTTTAAATGGCCGTAATACACTACAGTGCAGTGATAAGTCCCTGGTATTCCTTGTATTCCCTTAACGCGGGGCGCATGAATCATGTTCACAGTTATCTAACGGTGGAAATTAATCAAAAAACTTTTCATCACTTTCAATTGACAATTTAAACTTTTCATCAAGAGTTTGTTGGGCGGAAAAGTTTTCTTTGTCTGTAAGTAGAGGAGTTAGAGAAAGCGAGAGCGGAAGATAGAGGGAGTTCGAGAATGCCCGCAGATGCTAAATTTATTTGTGTAGTGTAATATGTAAAAATTTGTTTTTGTTGCTACAATGTGTTTTGGTTGTGTTCGCATGTTCATGCAAAATAGCACAACAATAATAATAAATATATGAAGAGTGTGTGCATAACGGTACAAATGCCGAAACTCGCTGTAATGACAATTGTCTACAAAACCACAAGACATGAAAATCGGCAGAAAGCCGAACAAAAGTTGGGTTCAAAAGTTTTTTTTTTGATATTTAAAAATGAAGGGGAGCAAATATACATATATTGATATCAATATAACATTATTTTGTTGAAGAATTGCTTAAGTTGTTTTTAGATTATAAGAAGTGATGCAAGTGGAACTGACGTTAAGTCGGAGACCGCCGAAATAGTTTCGAAAAAGGCCCATGGAAATATCTTTAGCAAAATATTTTAATAATCAAAATCAACGTAAGCTTTTAGGGATCTCTTGAGTCATTCTGCTTCACCTTTTACAAACTCGAGATAGTGGTTTCACTTAAGGGATTATATCCATCTATTTCTCGAGACAATGTTTTCAGATTTGGCGCGGAAAATTTCTCTCAAAAGGCTAGATGAATCGACTTGCAATTCTTCTTAGCTTTGTTTGTCAGGTTGATGGTTGATCTTTTAAATCACTCTTAGTCAAGCGCCTATTTTTTGAGAAACCACCATTTTGTGAAAAATCAAAATTTTGAAAGCTTATGAACACTCACAAAAAAAAATGCATGAAAAGATCCTTTTTTTACTTGGAAGTACATAGATATCATCTCTTCAAAAAGACCTTATGGCGGATCCTTCAAATTAATATGAAAATTACATAATGGGATTGATATTAGAAATCAAAATGCATATCTCAGATTAAGCCGACTAAAGCTATTTTAAAAAATTGTCTGCGATATGTAAATAAAGCTTTAACAGAAAGGAATTGAAAGCGTAACGTATTGGGACACGGTGATTTGGAGAAGTATATATATGAAGTGAATAGAGGATAGAGAAATGGAAGTTCTCGCAAGTGAGGAAAGTTTTCTTAGCGTCATTCATTTGGGAGTGGCCAGAAACAACTATTTACATATGTTTGAAGCAGGTAACGACTTTCGGTGTTAGACCAATTATCCTCTGGATTGCCAAAAATATCCGCTTGAAGGCGAGCTAAACTGAGAAGGCGAATCATTCCTTTCAGGGTTGTGCGCTGAGTTTGAAAGATCCGACACGAAAAAAAAACACTTCCAATCAAAACATCAAAACAGTCTCTGATGAGAAACCCTCTTTTTGAGGTCGACCACTGCAAACGTGTTAAGGAATACGATTTAAGGACATGTATCTGGAATTTTTAGTACCTTAATTGGGAAGGTGCCGCTGCCCAGCTGATTCAATTCATCGTAAGAGTAAAAGTTGAATTCACCGTCGTCCAAGAAGTACGATGGACGGGGAAAGGATTGAATGCACTATATGGTACCAAAGCGAAAGTTTGGGATTCCAGTGTAGGGATTTAAGTATAACCACAAAAGCGGAAAGAAATTTAAGACCTATCATCAGCGGGCTTACCTAACCCTTTCTGTACAGAAGATGTATAACATCATTGAATCACTGGGTTCATTAAGATTTATCATGGTTTAAAACCAATATACGTCAAGAATCACAGCGTATCATTTATCGCGTCATACCCAACTTATAACTTAATAAATAATTTAAATTTTCATTAACATAAAAACAGAGAAATTCATTTGAAATTAATTTTTTCGCATTAAAAAATATTATTGTTATTATTTTACAAATTAAACGGCAAACATTTTCTAAATTCCGTTGCAAAAACACCAAAACAACTGTAAACTGCCATCTACACTGAAGTGAAATATCATACAAGTGTTAATACAATAAATTATTAGAATACTAGGGAACAGGAATTGGGTAAATCAGTTGCAGCGCTGCAAAGGCAAGAATGAATAACGGAAGGTTGAAAAAGGAATTGAAGATGAAATTGCATTACAGCAAGGATAGAGGTGAACACCGTTGTACATCTAAATGCCGTACGACGCTTATTATTCTACATGTACATGGTAGTTGAAATGTGGCAACAACGCAGTAAGAAAAAAATAGCAACAACAACGCACGTATGTCCATAACCAATGAGCAGGCAACACAGTAAAAAACAGCAGCGAAAGCACGTTGAAATCGCAGAGAACCAGCTGAAACATATACTTGCGGCAGTAGCTAACATTATAAACAGTAATATTGACAACAAAATAACACATATATGTACATATTATGTATGTAAAGCGAAACCAATTCAACACAGTAAAGTTTTCCTCTGTCAAAGCGCCGCAATGTATGCAATGGAAAAGAAAAAAGTCCAAAACAACATTTATTACACACATACATATGCATAAATATGAAATGGCACTGAGACAGGAGCGGTATGCGGCGAAAAGGCGAGATGCCGACGCATGAATACATACATATTCGCCGCTTAGCTAACGGTACCGGCTGACAGTCTGGCTGTCGCATTGCTTGGCGTACGGTCGATTGGGCGTTTTGTCGCTGAATTGCGCTGTGGTTGCGTTTTGTTGCTGCTATTGCTGTTGTTGTTGCTATTTCGTTTGAGACCTTTTCCTTCTGCCATGCATGCGTTGAGGGTTGCAAAAGAAAATTTATTTGTTGCGTATTTATTTACATTTACAGCGGCATTAATGCCGAGCTAACGCACCAAGAACTTATGAAAACTCCGGAGCACACATACACTTAACATTGGCAGCAACAACCCCTCGATGGTATAAATACATACAAAAAGTATGTATATGTATATAGTATGTGTATATATATGTATGTATAAGTATTGGTGTGTGTGAATATGCATAAGTATGTGTGTGTGTGCACTCCATCGGCGGCGAACTTTGTTGCTCTTTGCAGCAACGGCTCTTTTTGCCAAGCATTTTTCCTCCATTAACTGCCATGCGCCAGTGTTGCCAGACATTTTAGAATTCCCATCCAGCAAGGGAGAACCCATAACCATAACTACAACAACAATAAAAACAGCTACTGCTAACCAGATTTCGTTCGTTGGCTGCGCAATGAAAATATTTGCGTGTCCTCTATGTATGCCTTCGTTGTTATGTTGTTTATTTCTGTATTTTATTTTCCTTTTGTTTTTGTTTTTGTCTCTGCTAAACTTGCATATATTTTTAGCCAATTTTACTCCATTGACTTGTATGCCATTGCCGGCGTTTGAAATTTATTGTTTTGATACACTTTTCGGTAGATACATGGTCATAATTCTCGGATTTGTATGACCAATATACCAGTGAGTTGTTATTTGCATGAGCATATGCATGTGTTTATGCGTGTATGGAATGTAAAATTTTAGATTTCTATGAGCGACAATAAATTTTGTTACAAATTTTATAGGCCACTAGTCATTGGGAATTAGCCAGAGGAATTTGGTCGGGTTTTATCGTTGGTTAAGCCATACTAGCTGCTGATTTGGTGTTGCGTTTTCAGAAAAGTCTCATATGGCTGAAAACTTTTTAGCGTTTTGGAATGTCAAAACGTCATTAGTTTACAGATTATCCCATATTTGACTCTTTTTCTTAAGAAAATTGAAGATAAGTAAAAAATGTTGGTCTTACTGGATAGTCCCCACTGATTTCCTAGACTCTTTTTTTGCTCTAATAATAAGTCTCTATAATATCAATTGCGAAAATAAAAGGTTTTACAAAAAGAGTAAGACTTGTTAAAATAATTTCTCCAAACAAAAATTAGAACTATTGTATTTCGTAAAATTTTTATATGTAATAAAAATTCTAAGGTTCACAAAAGATAATATTCATAAAGTCAGCTGTAGGAAGTACTGAGCTCTTTTTTCCTCAGAAATAAGCTGATTTGAGAGGAACATAATTTCTAAGATCTTAGGACCAGTATAATTTCACTTCGCGGAACAATTTATAAACAATCTAAAACAATAAAAAAGCAAATCTTAAACAGGAGATATTTAACAACAATTAAAACCATTTTACTACTAAGAACTATTTGCCTTCAACGTACATAAACTAGTTTTGATAAAAATTAGAAAAACAACCTGTAAAGCAGACACAATAATTAAGCAAAATGAAACTGAAAAACATCTATTAGAGAGAAGAAATATATATCGTCAGCAAAATTTAGAACTACTTGTCTCATTACCCATATATTGACACAAACTACCTCACTGTATAAATATGTACATTCATTGAATGAATTTAGCTCTCTCAGTGTTGGACCTCAATACACCTCAAAACCTCTGTTTATACTGTGTAAAAAACAAGCTTCTTTAGGCATACTGTGTCTAATCTTTGCAATGTAACGAGAGCTGTGAGGCATAGGAAGCGGGGTCCATCTTTGAAACATGCTACAGAGCAGAATCATGATATAGGTTGGGATTCATTTCATCTGAGTAAATTTCATCGATTGGATCACCTCACTTGGAAAAAACAAAAGTACCGTTATATTTTAAAGGCTTAAAAAAACTATTTCTAAGAGATAGATGTGAACTCAACTATATGAAAATAATATCACAAGATCCATCGAAGGTTTAGAAAACCATAACCTCGTTGAACAGGACCACAGTTAAAGAAGAACTTCACAAAAATACTGATAAAATCATTAGAATTAATAGATATTTAATCAGCAGGAAATTATGCGTTGGTAATATCCAAAATCCTCGACGCAAAATAATAATATCCAAAGATCTAGCGCCGGATAAAAAATTTAAGAGATATATTACTTTTCTGAATGAGTCGATATTCTTTTTTTTACAATCAGGGTATATTGAGAATAAAATATATTGCGGTTCTGAGGTGTATTCAGACCTGAAACTGAGGGAGCTAAATTCATTCAAATTAAATTTTCAAAAATGCCAAAATGAAGCAGACAGCTTATGTTCCTTACCTCAGAGAAGATTATATCTCTAGTTGGATCGCTATTACAACCTGAATTATCAATTTGCAAAAGTTCATCCCTTAAGAGCAAGGCATTAAATTTTCTCAGTGATGTTGTGTTTGAATTTGATAATGGACTAAAATATAAAAAAGTTATGTTTAAATCTTTTAATATTTCTGGTCACACTTCGCATTCCCTTGAGTAAATACTTCAGTTGTGCCCTGGGGATTGCCCCATGAGTAATCGCTGAAGTGCTTTAAAGAACTTTTTACACCAAATATAACACTGCAAGGAATTGTCGAGAGTGTTTCGTTAAGCTTTTTTTATATTCTTGCAAACAGTTGCTACAGAGTATTACATTTTTGTTCACCTAACGGTTGTACGTTTCAAAAAAAAAATAGATAAATTTTAATGAAAACTTGTCTTAGCTCCTTTATAACTAATATCAGGATATTCGAACCTACGGCTGTCTTTCTCTTTATGATTTAAACCTTAAAGTAGTTCCCTGACTTTGATTCTTGCAAATTGCAAGCGTATAAAATGTTCGGTTGCAACCGAATTTAGTCCTTCCTTACTTGTTTAATTTTTTCTTTATTGTTATACACGCTTTCCTTCCGAATGCTTGCTGGGCGAACTTTAAGGTCATTGCTTTGACCACTTTGTCATAATTCAGCAATAATATACGAAGTAGAAACGCCAATAGAATGAGGGTTGGAAATGAAACACCTTTGGGGGTAGAATGAAATTAGAAGCGGCACATATTTGGCACGTAAACAGAAAGAAATGCAAGAACTATGGAAGCAAACAGTGAAGGAAGCAAATAGACGGGTGTAAATATGGAGTGGTTATATGTGGAGCTTGAGGTTTGTAAATGTGTGGATATATGTATATTCATATATACATGTATAGATATGTTCATACATATACTCGTACACTTATAGGTGTCACTATATAAGTATGCGTTCTCCTGTGTACAGCTTGTAGTCTACACATTTTCCGAAGCTTTTTAACTATTATTACTTAATGCTAATGGCCAACAAATTGTATGTGTTGATTTTAGTCTTAGTGATTGTTGTTGTAATTTGTAATATGAGATACCTTGATTGCATTTGTGCTAGAAAACTACTAATTTAGAACTATATTGTGTACCAATACGTTGTTGTTTGCTATACCCTGAGCAGGGTGAAATGTCAGAAGAATATTTTAGTTTTAAATGCTCAGAGTAACGAGCTGAGTCGATTTAGTTAAGGCGTTGTTTCATATATATGCGTATTAGTATCAGTTTTTAAGATATCGATCGGAAATTTTGCAGACGTGCTTTTCTTCACAAGAAGCTTCCCATTTGCCGGAACCGCTGATATCGAAGCAGTGTACCATATAGCTGCCATACATCTAAAACGGACGGAATTAAATGCTCGTATGAAAAACTTTTTTATTTGACAAGATATCTTCATAACCCTCGCTGTGAATTTCCCAACAAACTATTCTGATCGGACTACTAAAGGATATAGCTCACAATGCCGATCAAAATCAAAATAAAGTTTTTTTTATCTCTTTTTATGCTATAAGAAATACAAATTATGAAGGCATTATAACGTCGATTCAAGCGAAGTTAACATTTTAACTTATTCATAGTTGTATTTGTAGGTAAATGTGGGGTTTACAGTACAAATAATAACAACAACACCCTATATATTGGTTTGAATTTCAAATAATAAATGCTTGCCTGCTTAAAGCTATGTTGGTTTTAGCATAGCGTAGACTACAATACAATCTACAGCACTTGGATTTGTTGTTATAAATTATAAATACCAACAACAACAGCAATCGCCTGGAAATACAATTGCAAAGGGTTAAAGGTGTGGTTAGCCGCAGCAAATTTTCCAACACGGAGCTGAGGGTGAAATGGGTTTACAAAGCAATAGCGTTAGCCCCCCTTCACTTAGAGAACACCAGAAATTATTTTGCTAAGCGCTAGCAGGGTTTGGCGGCGGAAGCTAAAATATAACCGCAACAAAATCCCTTTATAGCAAAATGAGTTAGCTGCAATTTCATTTGTAGCGTTTGCAAATACCATTCACCGACAACAACACCATACTAACCTAACTGTCAACTAAAGCAGGCGACCTTGTTACCGTTATATCCTTTTGCACCACAGAGAACAGGGCATAACCATCCGTCAACCACGCAGCAGTTCAACGACCAGTTCGCTACAGCGCTAGTGCGCCTGAGGCAGCCACAGATACACAGATATTGTCCTGCAACCTTTGACCTCCCACTAACTAAGTGGTATCATGTAAAGGTAGTAGCTAGCCAACCATTTGGAGTGCCAGCCAAGAGCATAATGAACTTAACCAGCTATTTGGCTGGTCAGTGTTGGCTGCCAAACATCTGTAAATTGTCTCGCACATAAATATATACATGCGTATTCATATATAGCTAAATACATTTAGTATTTTATAATGGCCTGCAGTGTTCTGCTTTGAAGTGTTGCACATTAATTGCCAGCAATTAGTGCTGAGCATGATTTCTCTTACTCACACTCATTTGATCTCTCACTCACTGACTGTCCGACTCCTTCATTTCCTTTTCTCCTTTTCTCATTTCAATTAATTATTTCAGTTCGTCGCTCTGTGCTTTTTTTACGTGTGAAATAATGCCGAAAAATTAGAGCATAATATAATTAAGTGTAATTTGTAATTTAAAGTAATAATCATAATAATAATGAGTTTTTGTTTATATGGGCGCACCTACCTTTGTTTCTGCCCTATATTGCTGGAGGAGTTTAGGTTTCGCGTTGCACTGTCTTTCAGTTATGAGTGCTGTAAATAAAGAATATGAAAGTAAATTATTGCAGTGAAATAATTAAGAATAATTTATTTTTCTTGCACAGCTGTTTTCTTCGCAAGGATAAATTGTAAATTGGAATGAAAGTAATTGGGGCATAAAAATTTGTTGAGGATTGGAACTTCTGGTTTTATAACACACTCGCTGTTAGCTTTACAAGTTAGTGAGAAAAGTGAGATAAAAGTAAATTAGAGCAAAAATTCCAGTTCTACGCTAAAGTTAAGTTAATTCGGGTTATAAGCCATAACATGGCATCACTAAGGAGAAGCGCTCTTCATAAGCTTGTTGAGAATTGATAAGTAATAGTTTAATCGAACGAATTGCATGGAAATTATTTAGTCTACCTATGATTTGTGAGAGTATTGTAACTCACAACATCATAATAATGAAATGAACTGTCAAACTTTCATAGTAATTGTAAGCAAAGTCCTCCTTCTTGTCACTCATAACGTGACAAACCAATATAGTCAT
>NC_064307.1:58279595-58310443 GCF_023373825.1 Bactrocera dorsalis
CCTTCGTTGTTATGTTGTTTATTTCTGTATTTTATTTTCCTTTTTGTTTTTGCCTCTGTTAAACTTGCATATATTTTTAGCCAATTTTACTCCATTGACTTGTATGCCATTGCCGGCGTTTGAAATTTATTGTTTTGATACACTTTTCGGTAGATACATGGTCATAATTCTCGGATTTGTATGACCAATATATCAGTGAGTTGTTATTTGCATGAGCATATGCATGTGTGTATGCGTGTATGGAATGTAAAATTTTAGATTTCTATGAGCGACAATAAATTTTGTTACAAATTTTATAGGCCACTAGTCATTGGGAATTAGCCAGAGGAATGTGGTCGGGTTTTATCATTGGTTAAGCCATACTAGCTGCTGATTTGGTGTTGCGTTTTCAGAAAAGTCTCATATGGCTGAAAACTGTTTGGCGTTTTAGAATGTCACGACGTCATTAGTTTACAGATTATCCCATATTTGACTCTTTCTCTTAAGAAAATTGAAGATAAGTAAAAAATTTTAGTTTTATCTCTATCAACATTACTGGATAGACTTCTAGCTTAGTTTAGCACCCATATTAGAAAGTCCCCACTGATTTCCTAGACTCTTTTTTTGCTCTAATAATAAGTCTCTATAATATCAATTGCGAAAATAAAAGGTTTTACAAACGAAAATTAGTATTATTGTATTTCGTAAAATTTTTATAATAAAAATACTAAGGTTCACAAAAGATAATATTCATAAAGTCAGCTGTAGGGAGTACTGAGCTCTTTTTTCCTCAGAAATAAGCTGATTTGAGAGGAACATAATTTCTAAGATCTTAGGACCAGTATAATTTCACTTCGCGGAACAATTTATAAACAATCTAAAACAATAAAAAAGCAAATCTTAAACAGGAGATATTTAACAACAATTAAAACCATTTTACTACTAAGAACTATTTGCCTTCAACGTACATAAACTAGTTTTGATAAAAATTCGAAAAACAACCTATAAAGCAGACACAATAATTAAGCAAAATGAAACTGAAAAACATCTATTAGAGAGAAGAAATATATATTGTAAGCATTATATTTAGATATAAGAAATATATATCGTCAGCAAAATTTAGAACTACTTGTCTCGTTACCCATATATTGACACAAACTACCTCACTGTATAAATATGTAAGTATATTCATTGAATGCATTTAGCTCTCTCAGTGTTGGACCTCAATACACCTCAGAACCTCTGTTTATACTGAGTAAAAAAAAAGCTTATTTAGGCATACTGTGACGAATCTTTGCAATGTAACGAGAGCTGTGAGGCATAGGAAGCGGGGTCCATCTTTGAAACATGCTACAGAGCAGAATCATGATACAGGTTGGGATTCATTTCATCTGAGTAAATTTCAGCGATTGGATCACCTCACTTGGAAAAAACAAAAGCACCGTTATATTTTAAAGGGTTCAAAAAGCTATATGAAACTAATATCACAAGATCTATCGAAGGTTTAGAAAACCATAACCTCATTGAATTAGACCACAGTTAAAGGAGAACTTCACAAAAATACTCGTGCTCATCCGATCAATGCATAAATAAGTATATATGATAAAATGCAAGGTTTAATCTGCAGGAAATTATGCGTTGGTAATATCCAAATCCTCGACGCAAAATAATAATATCCAAAGATCTAGCGCCGGATAAAAAATTTAAGAGATATATTACTTTTCTGAATAAGTCAATATTTTTTTTTTACAAGGGTATAGTGAGAATAAAAAAAATTGCGGTTCTGAGGTGTATTGAGACCTTAAACTGAAGGAGCTAAATTTATTCAAATATGATACACATTTGCAATGTTTCTGTCAGAGTTGATTTCAAAAATGCCAAAATGAAGCAAAAAGCTTATGTTCCTTACCTCGAAAAAGATTATATCTTTAGTTGGATCGCTGAACCTGAATTATCAATTTGCCAAAGTTCATCCCTTAAGAGCAAGGCATTATAGTTTTCTCAGTGATGTTGAGTTTGATATTTGAAAATCGTTTAAACTATAAAAAAAAGTTATGTTTAAATCTTTTAATATTTCTGGCCAAACTTCGCATTCCCTTGAGTAAATACCTCAGTTGTGCCCTGGGGATTGCCCCATGAGTAATCGCTGAATCGCTTTAAAGAACTTTTTACACCAAATATAACACTGCAAGGAATTGTCGAGAGTGTTTCGTCAAGCTTTTTTTATACTCTTGCAACCAGTTGGTACAGAGTACTATAGTTTTGTTCACCTAACGGTTGTACGTACCAAAATAAAATACATATGTATAATACATTTTAATGAAAACTTGGCCTAGCCGCTATATAACTAATATCAGGATATCTTTCTGTCTTTCTCTTTATGATTGGTTTTAAACCTTAAAGTAGTTCCCTGACTTTGATTCTTGCAAATTGCAAGCGTATAAAATGTTCGGTTGCAACCGAATTTAGTCCTTCCTTACTTGTTTAATTTTTTCTTTATTGTTATACACGCTTTCCTTCCGAATGCTTGCTGGGCGAACTTTAAGGTCATTGCTTTGACCACTTTGTCATAATTCAGCAATAATATACGAAGTAGAAACGCCAATAGAATGAGGGTTGGAAACGAAACACCTTTGGGGGTAGAATGAAATTAGAAGCGGCACATATTTGGCACGTAAACAGAAGGAAATGCAAGAACTATGGAAGCAAACAGTGAAAGAAGCAAATAGACGGGTGTAAATATGGAGTGGTTATATGTGGAGCTTGGGGTTTGTAAATGTGTGGATATATGTATATTCATATACACATGTATAGATATGTACATACACACTTATAGGTGTCACTATATAAGTATGCGTTCTCCTGTGTACAGCTGGTAGTCCATACATTTTCCGAAGCTTTTTAACTATTATTACTTAATGCTAATGGCCAACAAATTATATGTGTTGATTTTAGTTAGTAATTGTTGTTGTAATTTGTAATATGAGATACCTTGATTGCATTTGTGCTAGAAAACTAGTTATTTAGAGCTATATTGAGTACCAATACGTTGTATACCTTGAACAGGGTTAAACATCAGAGACCCTATAAAGAATATGGTAGTTACATATATGTACATGCTTAGAGTGACTAGCTGAGTTGATTTAGTTACGGCCGTTGTTCCATATATATGCATATTATTATAGTCACTCAGTTTTTAAGATATCGATCGGAAATTTTGCAGACGTGCTTTTCTTCACAAGAAGATTCCCATTTGCCGGAAACGCTGATATCGAAGCAGTGTACCATATAGCTGCCATCTTAAATGGACGGAATTAAATGCTCGTATGGAAAACTTTTTTTTTTAACCAGATATCTGCACGACATTTGGCATGAATTTCCCAACAAACTATTCTGATCGGACTACTAAGGATATAGCTCCCAATGCCGATCAAAATTACGATAAAGAGGTTTTATCTCTTTTTATGCTGTAAGAAATACAAATTATGAAGGGTATTATAACTTCGTTGCAAGCGAATTTAACATTTTAACTTATTCATAGTTGTATTTGTAGGTAAATGTAGGGTTTCCAGTACAAATAACAACTTAAACACCCTACATATTGGTTTGAATTTCAAATAATAAATGCTTGCTTGCTTAAAGCTACGTTGGTTTTAGCATAGAGTAGACTACAATACAATCTACAGCACTTGTATTTGTTGTTGTAAATTATACACAACAACAAAAACAGCAATCGTCCTGGAAATACAATTGCAAAAGGGTTAAAGGTGTGGTTAGCCGCAGCAAATTTTCCAACACTGAGCTGAGGGTGAAATGGGTTTACAAAGCAATAGCGTTAGCCCCCCTTCACTTAGAGTACACCAGAAATTATTTTGCTAAGCGCTAGCAGGATTTGGCGGCGGAAGCTAAAATATAACCGCAACAAAATCCCTTTATAGCAAAATGAGTTAGCTGCAATTTCATTTGTAGCGTTTGCAAATACCATTCACCGACAACAACACCCAACTAACCTAACTGTCAACTAAAGCAGGCGACCTTGTTACCGTTATATCCTTTTGGACCACAGAGAACCATCCGTCAACCGCGCAGCAGTTCAACGACCAGTTCGCTACAGCGCTAGTGCGCCTGAGGCAGCCACAGATACACAGATATTGTCCTGCAACCTTTGACCTCCCACTAACTAAGTGGTATCATATAAAGGTAGTAGCTAGCCAACTGTTTGGAGTGCCAGCCAAGAGCATAATGAACTTAACCAGCTATTTGGCTGGTCAGTGTTGGCTGCCAAACATCTGTAAATTGTCTCGCACATAAATATACACATACATATCCATACAGTCATACATAGCTAAATACATTTAGTATTTTATAATGGCCTGCAGTGTTCTGCTTTGAAGTGTTGCACATTAATTGCCTGCAATTAGTGCTGAGCATGATTTCTCTTACTCACACTCATTTGTTCTCTCACTCACTTTGCGGCCGGACTGACTGTCCGACTCCTTCATTTCCTTTTCTCCTTTCCTTATTTCAATTAATTATTTCAGTTCGTCGCTCTGTGTTTTGTAAGTGTAAAATAATGCCGAAAAATTGGAGCATAATGTAATTAAGTGTAATTTGTAATTTAAAGTAATAATCATAATAATAATGACTTTTTGTTTATGTGGGCGCACCTACCTTTGTTTTTGCACTATATTGCTGGAGGGGTTTAGATTTCGCGTTGCACTGTATTTCAGTTATGAGTGCTGTAAATAAAGAATATGAAAGCAAATTATTGCAGTGAAATAATTAAGAATAATTTATTTTTCTTGCGCAGCTGTTTTCTTCGCAAGGATAAATTGTAAATTGGAATGGAAGTAATTGGGGCATAAAAATTTTTTTAGGATTTGAACTTTCTGCTTTTATTACTCACTCGCTGTTAGCTTTACAAGTTAGTGAAAAAGTGAGATAAAAGTAAATTAGAGCAAAAATTCCAATTATAGACTAAAATTAAGTTAATTCGGGTTATAAATCGGAACATGGAATCACTAGAGCAGAATCACTAAGGAGAAGCGCTCCTTATAAGCTTGTTGAGAATTGGTAAGTAATAGTTTAATCGAACGAATTGCATGGAAATTATTTAGTTTACTAATGATTTGTAAGAGCACGACATCATATATGAAATGAACTGTCAAACTTGCATTGTAATTGTAAACAAAGTCCTCCTTCCTGTCTCTCATAACGTGACAAACCAATATAGTCATAGATAAATGGATTAGAATCTCTTTTCTTGCTCTCTCGCTTGTCAGCTTGCAGCGGACCCTGATATTTTTTCTAAGCTGGCAACAAAACACAATCAGAGTCCCGTCAACCAGCAGTTAGTGAAAAAGGCGGTGCCAAACATTAAAAGGCAGAGCTAAAACGAACTGCCAATTTGTTGAGTGTTAGATGTCAGCAGTTGTAAAATTAATCGGCAATGCGCTATTTGCATACCTCAGTGATAATGTGGAAACTGAAAAATGCCCAAAAGTTGTTTATAAAATGCCCAATCTAATATTTTTCAGCAGTGGCAATCATTGGCGAATGTTATAAAAAAATCCGAGCTTTGACAGCTCTCTCTCTCTCGAACCAAAGAGACTCGTATCAAGTTATCTATGATATAGTTTTCTGAAATGGTACTAAATTGTCACAGTTTCTATTTTTGTTTTTAAGATCGAAACAGTTTAATACTTTTTTATAAAACTGGTGAAAAACTAGCCCGTATATATCGCGAACGAAATATTATTAATGAATTTCGATGAACCCAATTTTGTTAACTCTCATATGCTTGAAATAATCGGATTTCCAAATTTCAAACACATTTCCAAGTGCTGTTTAACACGTAGCCCCATCTTGTCGGAACCGAATGTTGCCAAGATCAACTTCTTCCAATTGCGGCCATAAAAAGTTGGTTAACATCGTTCTATACCGCTCTCCATTGGCAGTAACGGTGTCACCAGCTTCATTTCGAAAGAAGTACGGACTGATAATTCCACCAGATTAAAGATCCAGACCCAATGCTGGCTAACTTTATTTGCTTTCGTTGACTTTTCGTGCTTTGAATACTTGTATGACCAAGGCGCTTTGAGTTATTACAAGCACGGAAGCCACTTACTTAATATCTTGTGGATCAAAACACCAAGCAAAACATTAGTAATAGTTTAAGTGTTTTAATTTTTTTAAGTATAATTTGAACAAGTTTTTTGTCAAACGTTATTATATTATATCTATATATTTTAAATATTTTAAATTATCGTAAATGGTTATGTGGTAAAATGTTGTGTGCTAACATAGACAGAAAAAAAATACCGATTGGCAACCAGAGTTACAAAATCTATTGTCAAAAGTGCTGTCAAATAGAACACAGAGCTATTTGAAACTTCAAGCGCTTGAAGCACGTTTCATATGCTCTAGTACAGTTCTATTCAGTTTTGACAGTTCTCACACCAAAACAAGTAAATCCAACCAACATTGGGCCAGGTCCTTAAAACCTCAATTTAGTGGAATGTAATGCATAGTTGTTCATGAATAATTTATGGATTTTCTACGCACCAGAATCAACAGTTTTTTTATTAACCGTGAGCCTCATCGGAAAGTGGAGAAATGATATGTAGAATACGAAAGAAAGTAATGTATAGCTGTCAGCTATGCGATCTTATAACGGTGATTTTTTTTTGAGGTTAGGATTTTCATGCATTAGTATTTGACAGATCACGTGGGATTTCAGACATGGTGTCAAAGAGAAAGATGCTCAGTATGCTTTGACATTTCATCATGAATAGACTTACTAACGAGCAACGCTTGCAAATCATTGAATTTTATTACCAAAATCAGTGTTCGGTTCGAAATGTGTTTCGCGCGCGTGTTTTGTTCAGCGATGAGGCTCATTTCTGGTTGAATGGCTACGTAAATAAGCAAAATTGCCGCATTTGGGGTGAAGAGCAATCAGAAGCCGTTCAAGAACTGCCCATGCATCCCGAAAAATGCACTGTTTGGTGTGGTTTGTACGCTGGTGGAATCATTGGACCGTATTTTTTCAAAGATGCTGTTGGACGCAACGTTACGGTGAATGGCGATCGCTATCGTTCGATGCTAACAAACTTTTTGTTGCCAAAAATGGAAGAACTGAACTTGGTTGACATGTGGTTTCAACAAGATGGCGCTACATGCCACACAGCTCGCGATTCTATGGCCATTTTGAGGGAAAACTTCGGACAACAATTCATCTCAAGAAATGGACCCGTAAGTTGGCCACCAAGATCATGCGATTTAACGCCTTTAGACTATTTTTTGTGGGGCTACGTCAAGTCTAAAGTCTACAGAAATAAGCCAGCAACTATTCCAGCTTTGGAAGACAACATTTCCGAAGAAATTCGGGCTATTCCGGCCGAAATGCTCGAAAAAGTTGCCCAAAATTGGACTTTCCGAATGGACCACCTAAGACGCAGCCGCGGTCAACATTTAAATGAAATTATCTTCAAAAAGTAAATGTCATGAACCAATCTAACGTTTCAAATAAAGAACCGATGAGATTTTTGGCAAATTTTATGCGTTTTTTTTTTTTTCAAAATTTTTCAAGCTCTTAAAAAATCACCCTTTTACAAAGACCAATGTCTACAACACATTAATTTTTATGATACTTTCTAGAGAAGACTGAGGCCTATATTGTACTGATTTATCTCTAAGTCTTTCAGATAATGCTCTCTCTGGTAGCCCAGTCCATATAAGTACTTATATCTGTTGAATAACATATGTACGTTTACTTATCTCGTGAAGATTTATTTCAGTTTTTTGGCCTGGCATTTTGACATGGTAGCAATTTCCCACTACTGATATCTCGATTGTGAACCGAACAGAATACCTAACCTAAACTAACTAAATTCCTATGAAATGTTCTAAAAAATTTACATTTTAGTGTTGTAAAACTAACTAGACTAAGAGCAGCTTGTTTTAGACGTACTTGAAGAGAGATATCTCTAAAAGAGTGAAAAGATCAATCTTTTCTAAATTATCATAAAACAAATAATTCCAAAAAACGTAATCGCTCAGTTCAGTAAGTTTCTCTTTAAGCGAACTTTTGCCGAAACAGAATGCTTGGCATTTGCTGCAATAATTACTCGGAAACAAATGATCCTCTCATCATCAACTTTTTTCTTCATGGCCAATATTTGGGTATAATTTAGATTGTATGAATAATCTATAGTCTATTAAGACGCTTTTTTTTGGTTTCTTCACACACGGAGAAGACCGGAATCATTCCAGCAGTGGAGGTTCGTCTATAACTCGACAAATATTTACATTTTTTCTCAAATATTTTACTGTCAATTCTTAAACTATGTATAAAAGTATCCCTCAAATTCTAAAACAATCTATGAATTAGGTTTTGTGTTTAATTCTCAAAAGACGTTTTCAGGCGGTCACTGAGTTTATGTAGCCTGTGGTTTTTCAAAATGTTTACCTAAAACTACTATATAGTATATGTATCATAAGAAAAAAGCTTTAAAACACGGTTTTCTTTTTTAGCGTTTTCTTTTATATACTTTTTTTTATATTTATTTACTAAAACTTTATTTTTATTTTTTAAAAAGACATATATTATTTTCGAACAAAATGAAATTATAATTTCAGCGAATTCTGAAATTATGTCAACTCACTTCATTACATTTATCCGCAATCAAACAGTAAATTGATTGTCAATAAACGACAAATTTCGCTAACAAATTGCAACGCAGACAAATGGACAATCAAGTGACAATTTGGGGTTTACAACTTTCGCAAAGTCAAAATGACAGATTACAGAGCGAAGGGAAAGATAAAATATAAATATATATTAGACAAGAGCAACAAATGAGCAAGATGAAAATATGGGATTACCAGCGAAATTAAGCGATAATTTTGTTGCAGGCGAAGTTAGAAAAAATTGCATGAAAAAAGACAAAAATAAGAAAAATCGTTATCTTAGCACACGCATAACTTACGAACTCAGAAAAATTATGTGGAAAAAATTTGGAAACTTTTCACGCGCTCAAGCGACGCCGAGTCACTCAGCCAGTCAATCAGAAGCGCAATTCACTCACTCGACGTTAATGAAAACATATTTAGTGCAAAACTTTGCCAAGGATTTCAACTTAAACGCGCTGTCTTTGCCGTAGTAAGCGCACGTGTGTGTCGTTTGTAGCAGCTGTGGCATAAAGTACCAGCGATTTGACTGCCCATATGCTTAACCGCCTGTGCGTATACTTCATTTTGATGGCAATAAATAACAGCAACTATGCCAAAGCCATCAAATACAATAGCACTCAAACAACGTTGCTTCGAAAAGCAACAACAAAAATGTTGGATGATGGCAGGAAGTGTCAGTGGACTTGAGTTGAAAGCTTTCTTTTTTTCAGAAAAATTGTGTTTGGACCGTAATAGTTTTTGCATCAAAAGATTTCTTTCTTATACATGTGTGTGTACATATTATTTGTTGCCATGCCACATATCAAATGATGGAAATATATCTTAAAACTCTCAAAAAGTCGTTTGTGTTGCAAGCGCCTAAGATCTATAGTTGTGTCTCATAATTCATACTTGCTGTGTTGAGCCGCCGCTTATCCCTGTTACTCCATTATATGCGGCTAACAGTTATTTTTTTTTAGGTTTGTTTTTGGGTTAATAGTTAGTTGACTTTAATGCTTTTAGCTCACAGCTTTCTTTGTTTGTCTTCCTTCCCACTCCCACTACTCTGACCAGTTCCGGTCTTTTCTGCTATATTATACTCATTTTTATTTTTATTTTTATTTTCTGTATCGCTTTTCGGTTCTTGCTGTTGCTCAGTCCATCGCTCGGCTTTGTTTATTTATCTCTATTTTTCTGCCAACGTCCCTAACCTCAATTGCAAGTTCAATTTACGCGTAGTTACTCACTCTTATTGTGTTGCTTGCAAGATTTATTGCCGCTTGTCAGTTCTCATAAATACACACATACTTACATACTTATGAACACCAACAAAACAAGATATATGAAGATATATGCAAGGACATTTCCCTATATGTGTTCACTTCCGTTTCTGTGCTCGTGTCATTGCTCTATTGTTAATGTATTTTATTTTTTCGTGTTTTTGCCGAAAGTGTCTTGAGTTTCTTAGCCATTTGCTTGTCATGGTTCTGATCATTGCTGAGCATTACAAAGCAAGTGTGACTTAATGGTCAGTTCTTTCTTACTTTTTTATCTTTTGCCGGCAATAAAACATGATACACGTGTTCTGGTCATGGAAACGTAACGGTATTTTGTTTGGAGGACTCATTCTTCTTCGTATATTTTGGTATTATAAAGGAAAATAATGGAAGATTTCTTTCACCAAAAGGTTTATTTAACGATTTTAAGCGCACCTAAATCAAGTTGAGCATAGTTTCTTTACTAGCTGGCTCTCAGTGCTGCTCTCTTTTTTTCATCTCCATAATAAATTTTGCCAACTTTATAAGTAAAGAAGATGGAAAGATGTAATAAAGGGTTATTTTTTAATACCTTGATAACTTTTTTAAAAAAAAAAAAAGCATAAAATTTGCAAAATCTCATCGGTTCATTATTTGAAACGTTAAATTGGTTCATGACATTTACTTTTTGAAGATAATTTTCATTTAAATGTTGACCGCGGCTGCGTCTTAGGTGGTCCATTCGGAAAGTCCAATTTTGGGCAACTTTTTTCGAGCATTTCGGCCGGAATAGCCCGAATTTCTTCGGAAATGTTGTCTTCCAAAGCTGGAATAGTTGCTGGCTATTTCTGTAGACTTTAGACTTGACGTAGCCCCACAAAAAATAGTCTAAAGGCGTTTAAAAAATCGCATGATCTTGGTGGCCAACTTACGGTCCATTTCTTGAGATGAATTGTTGTCCGAGTTTTCCCTCAAAATGGCCATAGAATCGCGAGCTGTGTGGCATGTAGCGCCATCTTGTTGAAACCACATGTCAACCAAGTTCAGTTCTTCCATTTTTGGCAACACAAAAGTTTGTTAGCATCGAACGATAGCGATCGCCATTCACCGTAACGTTGCGTCCAACAGCATCTTGAAAAAATACGGTCTCACAATGATTCCACCAGCGTACAAACGACACCAAACAGTGCATTTTTCGGGATGCATGGGCAGTTCTTGAACGGCTTCTGGTTGCTCTTCACCCCAAATGCGGCAATTTTGCTTATTTACGTAGCCATTCAACCAGAAATGAGCCTCATCGCTGAAACAAAAACACGCGCGCGAAACACATTTCGAACCGAACACTGATTTTGGTAATAAAATTCAATGATTTGCAAGCGTTGCTCGTTAGTAAGTCTATTCATGATGAAATGTCAAAGCATACTGAGCATCTTTCTCTTTGACAACCATGTCTGAAATCCCACGTGATCTGTCAAATACTAATGCATGAAAATCCTAACCTCAAAAAAATCACCCGTTATTATAGGTTCTTTTTCCATAAATTATGCCTTCCTTATTTTACCAAAAAGAACAGTAATATTTGGAATATATTTGGTACTAATCACGCCAGAGTTATTGAAGTCTGCGCTGAGGCTACTCGTACACATTTGATGGAATATTCATCAAAACACTTTTGTGTCAACATCATCTAATGCTTTGGATCGTTATCTTGTTGGAATTTACTTATAACAGTGAAATTTTCCTCAGTCCATGGCATCATGATATTTTTTAGGATGCCGACGTATTTCTACTTGTTTAAAATTCCATCAACCTTATGGAGTGGACCAACAGCACGCCAGATAAAACATCCCCACACCATAATTTATTCTCCACCATGGTTCACTACCCGAGAAACATAGGGAGGATCAAATTCTTGGTTGACTGGCGAACATACAGTCTGTCAAGTAAGAGCGTGGTCGGGATAATTTTTAAAAAAAATTATTTCATGAAACTTTCATATTTATACACACATTGTACTCATTACATAGAATGATACAATTTGGTCAATAATATGTCCAGTCACCACCGGCGTCGATAATTGCCTGGCATCTCCGAGGTATGCTTTCTACTACTTTGACGGCGTATTCTAGTGGCAAGGATCTCCAGATCCGACGAATTTCGTAAGACAACTGCTTCAAAGTGTATGTGCGTCTTCCACGAAGCTTCTGTGTACCTACACATTTTCAATAAGGTTTCCATCGGGCGACTGCGACGGCCAATCTAATGTAACGATGCCAGATTGAGTTTTCCACTGAGTACAGAGCTTGCTGCGGGATTTAGGATCATTGTCCTCCTGCAGAATCCAATCTTCATTTTTTCATCGTTTGGCAAATGGCAGTAAAGCCATTTTGTCGATTTTTATCATTTAATCGGCACTTAGGTTGTCAGTAAAGAGGTAGAAGTGCCGAATCCCTACTTTGAGAAGCAGCCCAAAGATGCACCTTTATTCCATGTTTTACGGTCTGCTGAACAAGCCTATTGGTGGTAGTTGACCAAGCTCGCGTGAGAACAGAACGTGTCCATATAGAACATTCATCAGTAAAAATGACATTTTCAAAATCTCTATCAATATTCTCATGCGCCTAAGTGACTCGCTTTGTCACAAGTTTTTCCGTCAACAGAGGCTTCTTCATTGTGTTACGCTATTTCAGATCATGAGTATGAAGAAGGGTTCGGATAGTTTCGTAGGATATAGCTAAACCTTTTGCCATTAATTTTACTTGTCCTTGCCGCAGTGTTAAAGCTGGATTCCGCAAAAACAAATTCACTATTCTTTTTTCATCTTCTTTGTACACTTTTCCTATCGAACCACGTTTTGGTGAATCATCGACATTTTTAGCCACTATATATCGCTGTATCCACTTCTGTACAAATGCTTTCGACTTTCTCAGCAGCCGCTGATTGCGAAATTTTACAACCTGTCGGGTGGATGCAAAGGAACACAGCTTTGTAGTGCGACGCGTACTTAGCACTCATGGCGTTTAACATGATTCTCTCTCAAAAGATCAACGAGAACTGAATCTTTGTTGATAATGCATCAAGGACACAGCTTCCCTCTATCGGCTCGCCAAAGAATTAGAGTAAAATCTTTCATTAACTGTCGGTAAAGTCGACCACGCTCTTACTTGACGGACTTCAACCTTCAACCATCAAGATCTTTGAGAACAATTTTTGTTACATCGCTCCAAACAACATGCTTCCATTGATTTGTTGTCCAAGACCAATAAGAGTTGGCAAAGTCTACGCATTCTTTCCTTTGAATTTTAGTCAGAAGTGGTTTCATACGTGCAGTTCTGCCGTGAAGTCCATTGGGTGCAACATTGGAAATAGTTTTAAAATTTTCAAAACAATGTTTTTTGAGCATTTGACCTGATTCGAAATTTCGCATTTAATATTTGGAAAACAAATTAACAGAACTTCAACTGCACAACTACAAAACTGAGCGAATTTTGTAAATAGAGTAGCAATACAAAAAAATATTGTCAAGTATGTATATATCGTCGCATAAGTATAATGCAAAACAACGTATCAACCAAAAAAATTGAAATGGAGTTTTTTATTGCTTACGATTCACTACATCATTTTACATATGTAAAGGGTGATTTTTTAAGAGCTTGATAACTTTTTTTAAAAAAAAAAACGCATAAAATTTGCAAAATCTCATCGGTTCTTTATTCTTTTAATGCTCTCCTCCACTGCGGTTTAGATATAGTGGAATTTTTATTTAAACTTCAGCGTCGATAACTGTATATGTGCGTGTGAGCAACACCAAGCGCAACAACATACATTACTCAGCATACATGTTGTAATGAAGGTGGAAAAAAAATGTGAAAAGCAATATCTGTGGTGTATGTAAATACTTTCATATATGTTAAAACAACCGACGTTAGTAGTCTTTGTTGTTTTCGTATAAGTATCTGCATGTTTTTGTTGTTGTTGTACAAGTATCTGTATGCTTGCTTTTGTTAGCTATAAAAAGGATCAAGGATAATGTGCGCTCATTCACACAATGACACTAACATTAGCGCTTAGATGCTCGTACATTAAAAATTGCTCATACGCAGTGTGCACCAGTAGTGTTATCTACTTGCTTTCGAAAGGAAATTAAATGTTGATGGGCGGTGTGGGTTTGTATGAGTATATATTATTAGACAGTATATTAAAATCAAAGCAAGTACCGTTGAGCACCAACATTTATTTACTATATACTCATTGGCATATATGTTTGTTTGTTACTGGCAGCAGTTCGATTAGAGCTTCCCAATTGGACAGTTGGTTTAATGTTCATTGTACACAATACTGGTGTATTTGTATGACAATTTATTTCATTAAACATATTTTGCATATTAAAATGACTGTATTTCCAACATTTTACCTGCAATTATCCGAAAGAGTTAATTAAAAATTTCCTTACGACTGAGTAACGGGTGTGAAACTAGTCAGCAACGATGCCTGTTAGAAGCCGTCAAGGAAATAACAATAAATTATATACAATATATTCATTAACTTTAAATATTATCTGTTTGCTTGTAAAGGGTGATTTTTTAAGAGCTTGATAACTTTTTAAAAAAAAACGCATAAAATTTGCAAAATCTCATCGGTTCTTTATTTGAAACGTTAGATTGGTTCATGACATTTACTTTTTGAAGATAATTTCATTTAAATGTTACCGCGGCTGCGTCTTAGTGGTCCATTCGGAAAGTCCCAATTTTGGGCAACTTTTTTCGAGCATTTCGGCCGGAATAGCCCGAATTTCTTCGGAAATGTTGTCTTCCAAAGCTGGAATAGTTGCTGGCTTATTTCTGTAGACTTTAGACTTGACGTAGCCCACACAAAAAATAGTCTAAAGGCGTTAAATCGCATGATCTTGGTGGCCAACTTACGGTCCATTTCTTGAGATGAATTGTTGTCCCGAAGTTTTCCCTCAAAATGGCCATAGAATCGCGAGCTGTGTGGCATGTAGCGCCATCTTGTTGAAACCACATGTCAACCAAGTTCAGTTCTTCCATTTTTGGCAACAAAAAGTTTGTTAGCATCGAACGATAGCGATCGCCATTCACCGTAACGTTGCGTCCAACAGCATCTTTGAAAAAATACGGTCCAATGATTCCACCAGCGTACAAACCACACCAAACAGTGCATTTTTCGGGATGCATGGGCAGTTCTTGAACGGCTTCTGGTTGCTCTTCACCCCAAATGCGGCAATTTTGCTTATTTACGTAGCCATTCAACCAGAAATGAGCCTCATCGCTGAACAAAATTTGGCGATAAAAAAGCGCGAAACACATTCGAACCGAACACTGATTTTGGTAATAAAATTCAATGATTCGCAAGCGTTGCTCGTTAGTAAGTCTATTCATGATGAAATGTCAAAGCATACTGAGCATCTTTCTCTTTGACACCATGTCTGAAATCCCACGTGATCTGTCAAATACTAATGCATGAAAATCCTAACCTCAAAAAAATCACCCGTTAGTACTTGTAGCATAAAATTCTCAGCTTCCGCTGTCTGATATAACCAATGTGCCACAATTTTTTAACGAAAAGTCAAATTTTGTTTCAATATGAGTGGTTTCTATTATAACGTTTTCTTCTCTTGCAAGCTTATGAAAAGAGATTGTACATTTTTACCCTTTTATTTTTCTAAATGAAAAGATGTCAGTAACAATGAAGTCGATATACTTTCAGCCTCAAATCATTAATTTAATTTTTTTCTTCAAAAAATCGCAACAACTGACAATACGAATTTACGCACATCCACGCGGCGTTATTGTGTTTAGTTTTTCTATTATATGCTGCTTCCACTTTGCTCTCTAATGGCCAATTTATTTGTATTTGACCTTTGTGCACAATTTTCATGGCACTCATACGCACTGTACGACGCTGATAAGCGCTTAAGTGCAGAAAGCCAGCAACGATTTGTCAGTTTCTTTTCAGGGACTCTTAATATATTTCGTTGTTTTTCTGTCGATTTTTAGTTGATGTTGTTGTTGTTGTTATTTTTTCATTGTTATTTTTTTCCTTTCGTACTTCTTTCTTACTTTTGTGGGCTCTTGAGCGGCGCAGGCGGCAACTTTAGTCATTTAAAGTGCGGAAATGAAAACAAATGAGATTTCAGGCACACACTGGATCTAGGGTGTAGAGCGATGAGGAGTTATTCGAAAATAGGGGTGGGGGGATTTAAAAAAAGTTAAATTAGCAAATAAATGTGTTTTTGGTGATTTAAAGATTGTTTGGCGGAAATTTTGAAGAATAACATGTGTGTAAAAAATATTCTCGCGGAAGTTTTGCTTCGAAAAACTATTTATTGCATATATGTTATTTTATTTATTTTTTTATTTTTGTTTTATTGCACAAATTTATAAACTTCTCGTATTTAAGCTTGCCGCTGAAAATATTATTTATTTGCTAGTTAAGCTCTGGAGTGGCATAAAACCGCTTGCACGCAGACTGTAGGAATTTATTAGTGTTTGCAACATCAACTTCGAAAAATAACAACAACTACTAACAAATACACAACGCTTTCATTTCATTTCCTTATTTTCCGCTTTTACGAATTCAATGATATTCTTCGAAACAGCAATCTTCCGTTTGCCCGCTTTTAACCTTAATTACTTTCACCTGTTCAAATTGGTTTGATTCACGCAACTACTTGGCGCATACCGTGCAACATAGCGTAATTGTGGCATTGTAGACGAGTAAGTGGCACGACCACGAAAGGGTTCACTGCACTCCCAAGACACTTCACATATACATACATACATATGTATATACTTTGTATGTCCTTTGACTCTGTCAACTATCTGCTTTTACCGTTACACCGCCTTGCAACACGTGTAGATATGAAGCTCCACGGCGCACTTTGAATGCAATTAACTACTTAAAATTTCACAGTCGCAGTTTTAAAAGCGTTCTGCCGTCGTAGCGCCAAATGCGTTGGCGGTTTATTAAAAATGCATTTAATTTAAACTGTAATTTCCATAAATTACGATGTGTAGTGAAGAGCAAAGAAAAGCGCTGGCAAGCGTTTGCAGGATAGCAAAATCTTACATATATGAAAGTATATATATGCGTAGAAAAGTCTGTGTATATAGAAAAGTATGCATATGCATGTATGTATGTTAATGTATTTATGTGTATTTAGGTATGCAGCGCTGCCACAAAGTTTCATAACCTCCACCATGAAAGACAACCATTTTGCTTGTTCATCAAAAACTTATAAAGCACAAATTGTCTGCGCCGAAATTCTAATTACACATACGACATGGCATAGCAATATTCAGCACGTGTAACATACAGGGTGGCACATATAATCGCTTGTTATAAAAATATATGCTGACAAAAAATCAGGACAGATAAACAAGCTTTTTGGAATAAAATGATATAAAGCAATATAAGACATCCAATTTGTTTTAAGAATACATTGGTTGGCGCAAAAAGTTTCAGGTATGTTCTACCAGTACGTGGTAGCTGGTTTAAAGTGTTAAGCCAGTCCAGAATTTTCCAAAAAAATCATAGACTCTAAGCTTTTCGTTTTTCCCAAGAATCTGCTCATTTGGTTGAACCGCCGATATGAGATCCCTTAGGCATATAGCTGCCATACAACCTTATAATCCAAAATCTAGTGCTTGTATGTAAAACCATTTTAAGTTAAAGCCTTAGATTGAAAATAAAGCACGTCATTCGTAAATTTGAGCCACGTATCGTCATTGAACTCGCCCGAAATTGAACCAACAAGATATATTTTATTAACTAATTCTTACTTTTTGAAACGAAATCCCCGTACGAACCACCCTACATTTATGTACATAATTTGTTTAGCAGCACTTTGCTATAACTCTGAGGCACTAGGCTCTAGCGTTGTTGCCTTTATATCGCTTGCCTTTTCGCCAACTTGTGTTAAATGCGATTATATAATAGCGTGTTTGTTAATATAAATGTTTGTGTATCGTTGTTGTTGCTGTTGTTTATGCCATATTTATTTCTTAGCGAGTTTCATGTGGCATGCCAACGCATTTGTAGCAAGTAAATCCATAAATAAAACAGCTGTCGTTTTTCTCATAATTTTAAGTTTGTGCAGACTATTTGACAGCTTAGACGGTACTTAGTGGAGGCAACAACAAAAGTTTCGCTAAATGATATCTACACATTTCAGACGTTAAAGTCGTTCTATATAAACGTGCTATTTACGAAGTAAACAAGGCTCATTTTATGTCTCAAATCAAAAGGAAACTGTAGCTACCACATTGAAAGTAATATGAACAAGTTCTATGCATTCGACCTCGACTTCTAAGCACTTTAACGAAAAACTGAAAATCAGTTGAAAGGAAGTTGTAACACTAGAGCTTGACCCAGACGACGTCCCATCTAAATTGGTTTCAAAGGGCTGTTTCTGCAGAGGTCTTTTAGCGAAGTTTCTTTAAGGAAAGTTACGTTGCTTAAACTGTTGACCTGTGATTATTAGCCTCTTCAAACAGATGCAGAGTTCATTCCTAAATCTGTTTATAAAAAGAAAACATATCAATAAAATTCAATAAGATACTGGAAACTGTGCTGTTTACAGCCTTCTTTATATAAAATTGTCTGAATAAATACCAAGGATACAAGATTTGTTCATTTTCCCTTCCTGATATATACTTTCGAATAACATAGTACCGACTTAGCCAGCAAGCCTTAAATTATTGATGATTTAAAAAACAAATAATCGTTCGGAAGACCGTTGTGGAAGATGGGTTGGAGTAAATTTCGATAGTTTAAAAGTCTGTGTTATCTCGTTCGGTGTTATCTCTAAAGTTGTCTAGATGTTTGAATGGAAAAATGTGGGATTCATTCATTTTCGAATTACTTCCACGAGTCCGTAAACAAGTCTCGAACTAACATAAGTTGTCTTATATAACAATCGTTCCTAATAAGAGAACCATTTAATATTTGCACCGTCTATTGCAATTTGAGTTTTCTGATATAAACCTTTTTTTGAGTTCTGCCTAATGGGCTATTTTCTCAATGATTTTAATCGGACCCAAGAAAATTTACTATATTTCGATGCTGAAGTCCCCTGTGCGAAGAGGCTGCGAATTGTTTCCTCTGAATATTTTAGATTTGTAATTCTCAAACTTCATGGATCGCAAAAGTTTCCGAAATATCGTGAGTGTTGGGTATTTGAGACCTTCCAGTAAGCCTTAGTTGCCGATAGTTCAAATCGATATCTTTAAAGATTTCTTGTGAGATATTATTTTTTCTTCGAGAAGCTTACCGGCTTTATTTCAAGATTTTCCTTCCATCTTTTGAGCTGGAAAGACTAGCCTGATTAGGATACCTTTCCAGCTCTTTCTTGAAGTAATGTTTGGTCTATAGTTATGACTTTAGTTTTTTCGAATTTCATCTTGAAAGACCACTTTGCGTTGCAAGCAAAAAGATCGGCCGAGTCAAGCTAAAAGACTGTGTCGTTTCCCAGCATTCCAAAGAAAAGGTAGTAATGTTATGTAAGATCAAAATAAATTATTGAGCTCAGACAAAACTTATATGTAAGATCAAAATAAATTATGGAGCTCAGACAAAACTTATATTTTCATCACAACAAAACAACAACTCACATTTCACTTGCCGAACAGTTGGATTTTGTAGCAGGTCGCACAAGTGCTGATAATACAATGAATTACCGGAAGCACTATAAGTACAATTCAAAGTTAGTTTCCGCCCTCTCTCCCTGTAGTTGGCAACACTTGGCTCACTTGCACATAATCTTGCTTACAACTTCGTTGAAGCAACACATTTAAAACAAATATGAAAAGTTTCTGTTAAGTTAAAAATATACATAATTTTCACAGTCAAAAAGTCTAGTCGGTGGAAAAAGGGTGTTGACGATGACTGATGATTGAAGTTGAGCTAAAGGGCGCCAAAAGTCGACAATGGCATTCAGGATGGCAGGAAGTGAAGTTAAAAGGCGACGAAGCGTGAGTGTGCAGTAAGTGCGTAATGAGAATACAGGAGGAGCAGAATGACGGAAAAGTGACGAAAATCAGAACTCAAATATATTTCGCTGTTTGTGTGTGCGTACGAGTAGAAGTAATGTGTTTTAATGTAGATAGGTAGTACTAGGCAGTAAAATTAATGGTTAGGTGGAGTAATGAAGGGATTGTTTATATATATGGCGAAGATATATGAGAGCAAATGAAGACTTGTACCTTTTTGTTGTAAAATATGAAGAGTTTAGAGTATAGCAGCAAAAAACATAACCGAAGCCGGTATATTCTCAGACGGGTTGGCAGCTGTAGCCGGGTTAGATAAGATATACACTGTATGGCGGCTGGATGATTTATATTCTTCTTTTGTTCATACTGTCGTCAGCATCAGTGATGGCTGCTTTCGGTGTAGTTTTTTTTTAATAATATACCACGTCAAGATAACAGGTGGATAGAATAAAATTTATTTTCTACTAAAAAATTTTCTGTGTTTTGCTGTCTTTTTTGCTGCAGCTACCTGACCATGAACCACTCTTTTGGCTGAAAACCAAACACTTTAACTTTGCAACCGGCAAACCCTTGTGGGACTAAACTCAATTTGAACCTAAGATAGTTTATGAATTCAACCTGGATTCATCAATATAATGCCTATGGCTTATGATGCTCTTCTATAAATAATAATCTCTACGAGATTGTCGGGCTATGTGATCAGAACTGCTTTTTACCATGTTTTTCTAAAAAAGAAGCAAAACTTTAATTTTATATTATAAAATGCGTGGTAGAAGAATGCCGATATTTCTTATCGGCTGGCAAGCTTCCGCTCAGCTGAGTTTGAAACATCTTAGAAGTCATGTCTTTGGTTAACCGGAAGCTTGACTGATCCGACTGACATACGAAAATATTTTAACCTGTATTTAGGAGTTTTTGGGTTCATGGATCAGTGTTTCAGCAACAAAAGCGGCATTTCTGAGACCTCTGTTCAGGGGATCGGCCCTTAGCTTAAACTAATTACATCTACCTTTCTTATTCGCTACTTTTTTCAGACAATATAATAAATTATGCCTTTCGGGAAAGGTGCCAACTATGTCATATGAAAAAATGTACCAGTGTATCCGACAAGGATCGTTCTTGCAGACACTTAGATAGTCGATACATCATCTTCGTTCAATGTGAAGGCCGACTTTGCACGATCCAAAGCCCAGCAAGCTATCTTGACATCATAAGCTTCACAGTTTTGGCGACATATTCTTCGAATGAAGTTACAAATGGCACGTAAGTTCAACAAAAGGTTGCTAGTGTAATAGACTTCATGCCATTAACTTCGCTCGTAGCTAACTTTCAGGAACATTGGACTCCTCGCTTCCAGAACCTATTGAGCACTTTAAAGGTTTTTCACAACGTACCGTTGCTTGTTACTGTAATCCTTAAGGCTTTCAAAGGCCCCCGTCTAGAGAAGCTAAATTCCAAGAGCGAAATCAAGCT
The DNA here is from genome assembly GCF_023373825.1 of Bactrocera dorsalis. Classification (NCBI taxonomy): domain Eukaryota; kingdom Metazoa; phylum Arthropoda; class Insecta; order Diptera; family Tephritidae; genus Bactrocera; species Bactrocera dorsalis. Next base: position 58,300,987 of record NC_064307.1, read on the forward strand.
TTGAGAAGTACCCACTCGAACTACGAAGACCTGGTGGGGCAACAAAAATACTTGAACACTTAATAACACATATGTAGTTATTACTCATATATTTCAAAAAATATTTAAACCGGGAAGGTCCAAAAAAATTATGCTGCCACCCATAGGATGTCCATGGAAGTGTGAGATGGTGTAGATGAAATGAAAATGATAACAGCAACTAACAGCCGGAAAACGGGCGACAGCTATTGTAGCAGCATGCGCAAATAGTTAAACGGGGGGACAGAATGTGCCACAGCAGTTGTAGCGAGCGAGAGAAAGTTAGAAAAAAAAATTCACATGCACAGCACAAACTCACTAAACCGCCGCAATGGCTGTTGTGCTGCTTCCTCACCGCTTTGCCGACTACACGCTTTAGCTGCGAGCTACTCCAGCCGACAGGATATGATGTGGAAAATGCTATTTATTTAGTTGAGGTTTACACTGCTGCTGCCTTTCCATTTTTTTAACGCTAGCTTCGCTGACTTCCGTTAGCTACGGTATTTTATATATATTTTTGCATTCTTTTAATGCTCTCCTCCACTGCGGTTTAGATATAGTGGAATTTTATTTAAACTTCAGCGTCGATAACTGTATATGTGCTTGTGAGCAACACCAAGCGCAACAACATACATTACTAACCATGCATGTTGTAATGAAGGAGGAAAAAATGTGAAAAGCAATATCTGTGGTGTATGTAAATACTTTTTTATATGTTAAAACAACCGACGTTAGTGGTTTTTGTTGTTTTCGTATAAGTATCTGCATGTTTTTGTTGTTGTTGTACAAGTATCTGTATGCTTGCTTTTGTTAGCTATAAAAAGGATCAAGGATAATGTGCGCTCATTCACACAATGACACTAACATTAACGCTTAGATGCTCGTACATTAAAAATTGCTCATACGCAGTGTGCGCCAGTAGTGTTATCTACTTGCTTTCGAAAGGAAATTAAATGTTGATGGGAGGTGTGGGTTTGTATGAGTATATATTATTAGACAGTATATTAAAATCAAAGCAAGTGCCGTTGAACACCAACATATATTTACTATATACTCAAAGGCATATATGTTTGTTACTGGCAGCAGTTCGATTAGAGCTTCCCAATTGGACAGTTGGTATAATATTCATTGTAAACAATACTGGTGTATTTGTATAATAATTTATATTTTGCATATTAAAATCACTGTATTTCCAACATTTTACTGACAATTATCAGAAAGACCTAATTAAAAACTGCTTTACGACTGAGTAGTAGCTAAAAGGGTGTCAAACCAGTTAGCAACGATGCCTTCCATCAAAGAAATAATAATAAATTATATACAATATATTCATTAACTTTAAATATTATCTGTTTGCTTTTAATACTGAGGTTTAAGAGCTTGATAACGATTAAAAAACGCATAAAATTTGCAAAATCTCATCGGTTCTTTATTTGAAACGTAGATTAGATTGGTTCATGACATTTACTTTTTGAAGATAATTTCATTTAAATGTTGACCGCGGCTGCGTCTTAGGTGGTCCATTCGGAAAGTCCAATTTTGGGCAACTTTTTCGAGCATTTCGGCCGGAATAGCCCGAATTTCTTCGGAAATGTTGTCTTCCAAAGCTGGAATAGTTGCTGGCTTATTTCTGTAGACTTTAGACTTGACGTAGCCCCACAAAAAATAGTCTAAAGGCGTTAAATCGCATGATCTTGGTGGCCAACTTACGGGTCCATTTCTTGAGATGAATTGTTGTCCGAAGTTTTCCCTCAAAATGGCCATAGAATCGCGAGCTGTGTGGCATGTAGCGCCATCTTGTTGAAACCACATGTCAACCAAGTTCAGTTCTTCCATTTTTGGCAACAAAAAGTTTGTTAGCATCGAACGATAGCGATCGCCATTCACCGTAACGTTGCGTCCAACAGCATCTTTGAAAAAATACGGTCCAATGATTCCACCAGCGTACAAACCACACCAAACAGTGCATTTTCGGGATGCATGGGCAGTTCTTGAACGGCTTCTGGTTGCTCTTCACCCCAAATGCGGCAATTTTGCTTATTTACGTAGCCATTCAACCAGAAATGAGCCTCATCGCTGAACAAAATTTGACACTGATTTTGGTAATAAAATTCAATGATTTGCAAGCGTTGCTCGTTAGTAAGTCTATTCATGATGAAATGTCAAAGCATACTGAGCATCTTTCTCTTTGACACCATGTCTGAAATCCCACGTGATCTGTCAAATACTAATGCATGAAAATCCTAACCTCAAAAAAATCACCCGTTAATAACGAAGTCCAAAAGCAATCAACACGATTGGTAGTACATAGTACTGAGGATAATCGGCATCATTGTCGGTATTGGAATAGTTTTTTGCATCCTGACTTTTATGGCACTTGCAACATACTGTGATCTCTAATATCGACCAGACACTTTACTCTATTTGCTTAAGATATGACTAGTAAGCTAGCCATTCCGCAGATGACAATTGCGTTTAGTACTAGTTCAGCATCGTTTGCTCTTCTTAAACAGCAGAAGTGCTTTCCATTCTCAGTCGCCGAAGTCAACTAGTTTCACGCAGGTAAGATGCATTCGAGAACACAGCGGCTACAAACCTTTTGAATAAAATATATAAATTTTACGATAATTTCGTCACTTCAACCCAGGACCTAAAAGCGATTGCGTATCCAAACTGGCTAAGGAATAAATAGGCTCAACTCACCAGTTCCCATTATTTTAGTGGTTCATTGCCTCTTCCTAATTATTGACGACAAAAATAATATGATTTTCGCTGATTTATGGCCCAGAGCTTAAGAATCAGCATTCCTATATAGATATCACACATATAACTTTCATGATTAAATTACTAAAAGTAAAAAGAGAGGTTAGTTTTTCACAAAACAAAAGGACCCATGTCACCAATGGACCAAAATGATATAAAATTAACTTTATTTTTAACCAAAACGTATTCATCAGAGTTAGCGTCACTATATTTCAATCTTACTCTAATCTAGTCAGCACCTTACGCTATGATTTCATACACCCAATCTTTAGTAATCATTTCCCTCCCCAGAAAATAGTTCCTGGTGGTATCATACCACCTCTAACAATAACGGCAGACACATATTTCCTGTTATGCGCAAATGCTTCCAAACGCGTATATTAAAAATAAAAGTTTCCTTGTAATTTGTAAAATGTTTCATAGTTGTTTTTGCCATTATTATTTGTTAGTTTGATTAGTTTTTTTTTAAATGCGGCTCATTAAAATAGTGCAGACTGCATATAGACATAACTAGTGTTATATGAATTTCTGACGCATCAAAAGTTATGCCATAGTTTTGCAGTTGGTTAGCTCACAGTTTTGTTTTTTTAGACGGCTGATTGTTTTCTGCTTGTTTGCATTAGTAGAGTAAGCAGTGAATAGAGAATTGTTATAAATGGTGATAGAAATGGAAACTGAAAAATATGTTTTTAGGCACTTTTACTTTCGTTAATAAAAGCATTTCTAAAAGAACTACAACAAAAGCGCGAGTGAAAACTGAACTGGGCTGTATTAGGCGAGTGGATTTATGTATATAGATAATATATATGTATATGTTTAAGAGAATATACTTCATTTTCATTACATTCGAACTCTGTCGAGTAATATGCTCCTTCACTTTATCTGAGCAGGAATGAAACGTCGGAGACCCCTATACAATATATACGGATATGGTCAGCTTAATCAACCGATCAGTAAATTTTATATATCAGTATTGAGTATATTTTTTTTCTCAGCTGGTAGGACAATCTATAATATTTGGCAGGCGTCTGTTTTGCCAAAAGTTTAAATATCTCCGAGTTACTTATGTTTTTCGCAAACAATCAAAACTGAACATTTCAATTTTGTACAATCGTTAAATTTTGGTGAGCACACTATAAACCTTATAAGTGGTATAACAAGTTCAAAGCGGGCCAAGAACTCGTTAAAGACGAACCGCGCTCTGGACAACGTCCGGTGTGTTTAACGTCGGTACCTGCTGACAACAGCCTTACCATACGACGCTCTAAAGCACAGCAGATCAAATAAACACGTTGATCAGCACCCAGAAAATGCCAGGCATTTTCAGTACCAATTGGCAGTAGGGAATGGTCACACTAACCAACTTGGTAGAATTCGAGGCCCATCTAAAACCTCTGTGTACTTTGGGTCCGGCACTCGGTTGCAATGCAATTCCGCATTCAACTAACAAAGTGTCAGCTCTTAACACATTCGGGTTTTAACCACAACTACCACGATACTCCTAGAGGAACCAGTCTGCATGAGCAGGTTGGAGTTACCTCCAAGGGCTCCTGCTCCCCGTGGTACCAGAATTAAGTCTCCGATCAGACCTCGTAGCCAAGACTACTACCAGTTGAGCTTCCCTACTGCTCCGGACTGGTGGCCAAAAAAGAAGGTGAGGTTGGACCCCACTAACACATAAAATTCCCACAACGCAAACACCCAACACTCATAAAAAAAAACTAAAACCCTAATTTCCAGCTAACCGCCTTCACCGCTTAAATAATTCACGCGCAAAACAACCCTAACTGTTCGGTATTCCGACTAGTGGAGATCGCACCACTAACATCTAATCGTCCATCAGTCCAGCTAATCCCCATACCACCCAGATCCCTAATGTCCGAGTACATCGGGCACTCTGCAATTAAATGCGACCAATTTTCCATCTCCGCCCCACAAAAACACCCGACATATCCGATAAGTGCCTCTGATGCAAAAATGCATTCAGAGGCCCATGCCCCGTAAGCAGAAAACCCAGACTCAGACAAAATCTGAAGTCTGGGTTATCCTCAACAAACCCAGCGTCCCGAATGTACTCGTACGTCACTCGGCCGTTAGGACTATTGTCCCAACGTTCTTGCCACCTACACCTAACCCTATCATCTAGAAGCCTCTTGCTCCCTAGATATCCCTCCCTCTCCACATCATCGTCGGAAATCCAGTCATTCCGCAGCAATGACACACTCAAGCCCCTTCTTAACCTGAATGCAACAGCACGCTGTATGACAATCAGGTCAAGAGGGGGTGCACCTATCAAAACCTGCATAGCATCCGTTGAGACGGTGCGACATACAGGCAAACAAGCAAGCATCATACAACGCTGAATTGAGAGGAGTTTTTTGGGACCCCAAGACAGCCGTAGCTGCCTCCCACCATACAAACAAGCCACGATATATGGTGCGGACAGCACGACCTCCGAGACCACAATCACTCCTCAAAATGCGTTGTATTTTGCCTGCGGTTGCCTGCAGTCGCTCCTTCACATTCGCAAAGTGTGGAGTAAAACACAAACTTTCACTTATGGTCAACCCCAGATACTTGACTTGCGTCACATATCTGATGTTGACTCCGTTTACACGGACAATCGGTGGACGAGATGGCGGCAATCTACCTTTCAGCAGCATTGCCACCGTTTTTTCCATCGATATGTCAACCCCCACACCTAAACCCCAAGAATTAACGATCTCTAAGAGATCTCCTCCCGCCCGTTCTAATTCCAACCTCGAGCGACCTTCAACCATAAGAAGAAGGTCGTCCGCATACGCGCAACATTTACAGAGTGGCTCGAGCTGCCCAAGCAGAGTGTCCATTATAAGGTTCCAAATATATGGACCACAGATGGAACCCTGCGGGCAGCCTCGAACAACTCCAATCTCCACACTCCCATTCATACCGACAAGAGAGGCCTTTCTGTCCGAAAAATAACTCCGCCAAAGAGTAATTTCCGGACAGCCAAGCTCCTCCAGCCGTTGCTCTGGACAACCATAAACCACTACAGACGAAAGCCGTAATGAAAAAGTCAAAGACTTGGTGCTTGAAAATCATCACATGACAATTAGAGACCTCGCCGATAGTGTTGAAATGTCATTTGGCTCAACTCGCGTCAAGTCTCAATTGGTATCAAAATCACGATAATGCACATTGCGATACAGAATTGATTCTTTTTGCGAAAAAATAGGCTCATATTGTTCCGCAACCAGATCGAAATCAAACCAAGTCTTGAAATCCATATCAGAATAAGGCTATTCCCATAGTTTTGAGAACTGGAACAGGCGTTGTTACAAGTACGTTTTATCAGACGGCGACTACTTTGAGAACCGTCGAAACAACAATATCGGTAATGTAAAACCGGCTGTGGTGTGTATTATTTACATATTTGTAAACAAAATTTGGTTTTACAAAGCACCGTTAGATGAAAGTTTAGCTATCTACTAGCATAACGTCACTAGAATGAACTCTCTTGTTGATAATGCCCTCTGTCACCCTGAAGTACAGATAGGTAATATCCACACACATCTTCCGAAGTAAATAATGGTGTGCGCTGACTGGCGCTTTGCTAGCTATTATTACGCTAAAATGTCGCGATGATGGTGTCACTGTTGTCTTGCAGTTAAAAGCTGCTGTGCTCACTAGCTGATGTCGCTGATGCTGCTCGTAAGTTTGTTTGCTTACGGTGGTGTTGATGTTTAGGGCTCATGCTCATATTCTTGCTGCAGACTTTTGGATGATAATTTTTAGCATTGCTCTATGCTTGTTGTTGCTACACAGCTTAGTTGACATTAGTTTGGCTGCTGCTACTAAATATAAACGATAGTGTGTTGTCTGACAATATGTGGCAGCATGTTGTTGTGGCGGGGCAAAACAGAGTTGGCGCCATTTTTTGCACTTAATTGAGAGGTTCATAATTCGCCAAATAAGGACGCGACAAAATGCAACGAAATTGAGTAGTTGCGGAGGTGCACTCATATAGTACTAAATACATACACATGTACATATATGTACACAAATACATACATACATGAAGTAGATCTCACACATCAACCAGCATTTATTCGAGGAAGGGCAGCCCTATCGCGCGCACAAATTGTCCGTGCTTCATTGCTACGCGTACACATAGGAGCTAATAGTTCGTTGCTGCAGTTCATACAAGCTGTGCAAATAACGGTATACTCGATATGTATGTATTGGTGTGTGTTTACTGCAACATGCTGTTGCACAAGTGAATGCGCATTTAATTTAGTGCAAAACTGTAAATGCCATCAGCCACTAGCCAATGTGGCGGCGGCGAATTTCGTGGCTACTGACACAAATTGTTGCAGTACGTGTGGTATGCGGGAATGTTGGGTTCTATACACAACATATATTAGTATATAAATATATATGCATACGTAGATATATTAGTGGGGGTCTGCAGTAAATGTTCTACGGATCATGGGGTCACGTATGAGTTATGCGCGTTTATAATTCAAGCGCTTGTATAGAAGCGAGAGCCAATTATTCCGTTATCGCCAAAAAGGAAGTAAAATAAGATAGAGTTACTCGGTTCTAATAAGTAGAAAATCCGTTTGAATTTGCTGAGTTCAAGTAAAGAAAATTTTGAATTGCCAACAATATGTCACCATGGGAACATAAAACGGAATCGAGGCATATGATACCAAGCCATCTTCTTATAACAGACGAGAATTCCTTGGGACCGTTTTCAAATCGTAACTATACACCAAGCCAGGGGCGTACGTCAAGGAGAGTTTTAGGGGCTCAAAAACACTTATTGAAACCCAAAATATTTGTGAGGAAAAGTTATACCGCATTGAGCATCAATATCTGCCTGCGATCTGCAACTCTACCTACATATATGAACGGTTCCCAGTGAAAGATCGTTTTCGACTCTTCGCAGACTGAAAACTTATTTATCGAATGTGACTAGCAAAGACAGATTGAACAGCCTTGCTCTTCACAATATCCATACAAATATTAAACGTTTCGAGTGAAGAAATTTTTAACATTAATGGTTTCACAGCCCTGAATGGCGATATCGTTTTATGACCAGTTTGCGAAATATTTTATTCTATTGAAAAGTAAATATAAGTTAATGAATAAGGTGTATTATATAAAATAATAAATAAATACACGTTGGCAGCACTAACTATATTTATCTTTCTTTTTAAACATGATGTTCAAATTTGAAAACTCCCCTGAATTTGTTGCTGCGTACGGAGTATGCCGCTGCGCAGAGACATTTAGTATATATGACCATACCAAAGTAAAAATTGTTTGAAATGTCTTATATACATGATAGCTTTGATTTTTTATAGGCAAGCAACAAAAATATAAGCAAGCTTTTAAGAACCACAATACAAAATACCAAAAATGCGAAAATAATATTATTTTTAATCATACACTAAAAAGATAATTTTACGGAAATCTCAGAAATACTCTTCTAAAGGTAAATGAAATACTCGTAAACGGTTCCTAAGTAGCGCTGTTATCAAATTAAACAAAATGTATAAACTACTATATGCTTTTCAATATTGGGAACTAGTAGTATATCCATTTAATTTATGGCTTTTGCAAGTACGAAATATTACACAAAAGAACTTGATTTTGATCGGTCAGTTTGTATAACAGCATACATACTTTAATCTTTATGGCAAACTTTAAATATCCGTTCCGTCAAGTACTAAAAATGTAATAATTTAAGTTTTCAAAAACCTTCTACAACCGACTTCGGCTGCTTAGATATAATATTTTTCCATACACACATAAATAAATCATTTTATGATTCCATTTTAAGGTTCAAGGTAATATTTGGAAGTATGTGGTAAATTCTTAAGGATAGTCGAAGCGCAGAAAACTTAGATTTTAGAAATTACAGGAAAAAATTAATATTCATTTATAATACATAGGGGCTGCTATATATATTTTCTGGAATAGGAAACACTAAGTGTTGAGGTGCAATCTGACAATTTCCATAGGAACGTTTGAACATTTTTTTAGCATAACATCACTCAGAACGTTTTCTGTCATTTAATAGTAATGGTTGAGTTACAGGGAATTAAATAAATTCATGTCGGCCAAAAAATCGGCAGTAACTCGTGAACATTTTCGTTGCGATCATTTTCACAACTTTCGGCGTGGATTATCACGACAAGGACGGCAAATCGATGAACTAAAAATATTTGTATGGCTATGAAGCACCAATCCATATACATAGCACTGTGAAAAAACGCGGTACACACGAATTCAATCGTGGCTAACGCTTCGAGCTCCAAAGACGAATTCCGTGAGGGTCGTCCAAAAAATCGCCGTTGTGCATGAAAACATACGATATGCCGTACGTGAACGGATAATGCAAGACCGTCATGTAACATACCTTCAGATAGAGACAGGCCTATGCCTTTCTTCCACCAGCATCACATTCGATATTGTATGAACACTGGCCTGGCCGTAAAAAAGGTTTTTGTTCTCGTTAGATTTCTCCCGCACAATTTGACCATCGCTCAAAAAAAAGCGCTTCGTGTGGATTGGTTGTAAAGAAATGCTGAAAATAATACGATCGCGGTGCGTCAAAAAGACGTTTTAAAGATCGTCACAGGTGACGAATTATGGATCTATTGCGTATGAGCCCGAAACAAAACAG